>NC_064897.1:8766250-9067500 GCF_929443795.1 Astur gentilis | reverse complement strand
TCTTCATACTGTCACTAAAATCAGTGGTAAAAGATCCCTTCTGCCAACACAGGATGATCAAGAGTAAGTACTTCAGTTCCACTTCTATAGCCAGATTTCCCACTCAGTGCCCAAGAATGCTGCTTTAGGAGATTAAGTAACAGATTTCTGCTTAACATCTGTATGAAGTCACTCATCAAATGTACTTGGACTCACTAATCGAGTGATAAGGTTGTTTAAAAATAGTGGCTTTCCACAGAAAATACAGATATTTTATTTAAGGCTAAAGCTAAAGCACATTATCATGACTGGTGGAAACATCCTCAATTTCTCTGCTATGGGCAGAATCCCTCACCAAGTATGTCAGTTTATTCAGTGCTGCTTTTAACTGTAAGGAGACCGAGCCATGGTCTGGTGGACAACCCATGCCTGTATAGAAGAGCAAGACATGAGAAGTATGGGCTTCCAGGAAAAACAGTGGCACCATTTTCTGCCAAAAACCTTGAGCAGAATCTCTTCATTTTCTATTACAACATACAGCCATTAAGATAACCTGGTTATAACCCATCTATGCAGTTATTGTAAATGTTGAAATATTGCATTTGTTTAGTGCAGCAAATCTTAACATTTCATTGCATTCATTTCTTGCATTACTTTTCCTTTTTTTGTACCACATACAGATTGGGTATGGTTTTCGTAGTAGTGTTGGTACAGGGAAAGAAATAAACGCAAAATAAATTTGGCATTAAAACAAATACATTCACTCCTGAAGCTACTGCTTGCTGTGGAAGGAGAGGAAAATAGTCTGTTTCCCACCTTTTTGTTGTCCTTGGGGGAATGGAACGTTTTCTTTTGGGCTGAATGTATCAATTTTCTTTTGAGGGAAAAATGAAGAAAATATTTCACATTTGTTTGCACAACTGTAAGCACCTGAATGCAGATTCAGGTGCTAAAATTAATGTGTTCTTGATAGTTATCAAAAGACAGAGAGACCACCTTGGTTCAAAAGGATTTGTTAATGCTTTGTTCTTCTGAAACATGAAGCCTTTCAAAAGCTTGTAGAGACAGCTTCATTTTGTAGGGCTATGTAGTGCCTCTTTCCAAAAAACCATGTCATTATAAGGTGAAGATGACTGAGGGTTTCTCTAGAATAGGAATTTTACTAGATCTGTTCTGGAATAACTCCTAGTGTGAAAGCCCTTTACCCTAGGTTAAGACCATCTCAATGGGGGATACCCTGAAAAAATTTGTTATAAAATACATATGCTAGCACAGCATTTCAGAAGCTTCCTAGTTGTAGCTGGGACAATAAATCAGCCTTAAGAAGAATACACAAATATGCCCTAGACTTCAATTGTATGCTGAATGCTATTACACATCCTGTATCACACTTTTTGGGTGTTAACATTTAAAAACAAAAGAAGCTGGAAATCACAGTAGGTATCTCTTGAATCTGCAGGTCTGTTCGACCTGAGCAATGATAACTGAATTCATACACTAAACTTTTGGTCCTACTTACATGTTACATTTAAATCTTTTTACAGCGTGACCTGGATTTCACAGTAGACTTGGATTTTAAAGGACAGCTATGTGAAATGTCAGTATCTAATGACTACAAAATGCGCTAGCAAGAAGCCTTTCAGAGAGATGAAAAGGAGAATTTTATCAAGTCCTGAACTGCTGAACTTCAAGCTAGGAACAACTGTTCACAAGATTATTATATTAAATACTAGAATGTTTACTCTGATGGAAAGTGGTAACCTGATCTTTCTTGCAGATAGTACAGGGGGCTGGGATCCCACTGTGAATGTACAGTATACAGAACTGTAGCTTTTGTCAAACATATAGGAAAAATAAGCAACAGTCTTGAGTGTTCTGGTTAACTTTAGGATGGCAGAAGATGCATATACAAATTGTACTACTTACTGTGAATTTCTGGTTCTTCCAAGCTTTGCATGTTAAAGATGATTAGGGCAGTTTTCTCACTATGAAAGACCACTACAGCACATTACTGTGATAGTATTACTGGACTTATATTCAATATAAATGAATATATATAGTGTACATGAGAAAAAAAGTAATTTCATAATAGGAATTTGTTTTGTGATTATTTAATTCTCATTACGCAGTTATGGCAAGATAATGATGTTACCTCTGGCACTACTCTAAGCAGTGATACATTCCATTAACTGTCCAAAGTTATAGCTTTGGCAAATATTCCATGCAAAGTGTAGATAAGAGCTGGGCATTTACAGAAAGTTCAACAACTATCTTTTTGAATGTCCTCTGGAAAATATGGACCACTAGTTTTAAAATTCACCTTCATGACTGGATGTCTGTCAGAGCTTTAAAAAACATGAGCTTTTTATCCTTGAAAATATTCTGTGGTGAGTTTTTATAGCTGGATTTTGCATGAGACCTTCTGAAATCAGACACCTAGTATTTAAATGTGACGAATGCAAAATCTCTGAAATGGTGGGTAATTCATGTTTCTTGGCCATGCCTATTTCAGTTCTTTGCAAGATTCTTAATACAAAATAATTTTTAAAAAAATAGGAATTAGTGTTTCCTTTTGGTGATGTTTTAGATAAGTTTTAAATTGCAAATACTATTCTCAAGAGTGCCGTGACTTGCAGGAACAAGCTAATGTCTTTAAAAAAATGTCTATGGCTTCTGATACTACTAAGATGTCTGTAGCTTCCCCAACCCCTTACACCCTTGGTTTTTCTTACAATATCTCCTGCTTATAGTTAAAATATTAACTGCTTATAATTCTTCATACGTATGTATCAAGTCTTTTTACTATATGAATGTTGACCATTTAATCACATGTAATTTGTCAAAAACTGCATCATCAGTCCTATCTACCCATTTTCCCATCTGTCTGGCATTAGGCACTAAATCATGTTCCATCATGTATTGGATGAGATTGACTAGGTTTTTTGCCTAAAAATCTTTTTAATCACCTGCAAATAAAGCATACTTGAAGATGTATTTTGCCAGTATTTGTCAACTTTTCACTTTTTAGAAACGTATTTCTATTGGTTTTCCCTTCACAAAAACTGTACAGTGCCTCCATTTTCTTATGGTCTAAAGATTATGGTCTAGGGATTGTATCACATGGTATCTATGTAGAATGAAATTAAACTGTAATTCAGCAGTAAAAGATACTGTTTGCAGTGTAATTCATCGCTGTTGTTTTATAGTACTTTTTCTTTCATTTTCTTGGAATGAGGATGAACAACTTTCCTCACAAAATGACTAGCATTTTATCTGTGAAATAGTGCTGTCATTTTCAAGGGATCAGTTAATAGCTAGATCGGCTACTCTTTCAGTAATGGCCTGGACCAGAAAAATCTCTAGAAGTCCCCTTCCACTAACACTTCTGTGATTCTAGGACTTTAAGGTAAGGAATTCTACCAGATTTTTTTCTCAGCCCCCTCCATTTAGATACAGATACTCAAACAATGTTTTCATCTTCTCCTTTGCAGTAATCACTGAGCTGACTAACTGAAAAGGACTCTTGCTTTGTTTGTCTAACTGACACTTTGACAGCACTTCAAACCATCCAATTCTCTTACCCACTGCATGACTCTTTAATATCTTTAATATTAAAGGAATAATGAAAAAGGAAAAAAAAAACCCACCTTGTTTAAAAAAAGACAAATCACACACACAAAAAAAAAAAAAAGAATTCACAAGGGTCTGCCTGCCTTTACCGAGAATGTGTCATTTTTGCCCAACAGAAAGCATTGGACAAGAAGCAGCAAAGAAAATGTGATCAGAACAGCTCATTAACCAGTTTGAGAGGTATTTTAAGCACTGCTGTGTACTGTCCTTTCTGCCTCATCTTTCACCTAACGACTGTGAAATGTAGATCTCTCTTCAACAGTGGCCACCTTGCCTAGAAGTGCCCATTCACTTCAGTGTTGCAAGATTAAGTCCCTGCTGATATTGTTAATGGCCCAGTTCTGGGGTGATGACCAGACTTCAGTCACATTCATCCCTGGGAAACCGGCTTATGCTTTTCTTCATGTCAAAAGCATACCATGTATTTCTCTGTCACATAAAAGACCTGCGAGTGCCTACTGCAGTGCTGAGTATCTTCAAATCACAGTGATCAAACAGAAAATTTAGGCTTCCAAGGTGTTACCTACCACTAAGGTTTTGAAAGCATCAATGAGTTCAGATACATAGGATCTGTTCGGTCAGCATTAGTGAAACGGATATGCAAAGGGCTTGCAGGCCAGGTGCAAGTGGCGGACAGGCTTTCCTCAGCAATCCAACAAGTCTGGGTAACTACCACAGAGTCTGAGCCTAATCTTCTCAAGGCTTGAATAAGAAAGTCTATCATGGACTCCAGGGTTGAACCCAAGCCACTGATCTTCAAAGCTTTGCAGTAAATACTAATGACAAAATGACTGTTGACGTCTGAAACAGACATATGTTTAAAGCTTTTCTTTTCCTTCCCACTGACAGGTAATGGCTTTAAACTGAGGGTAGATTTAGGTTAGATGTAAGGAAGAAGTTCTTCACCGTGGCGGCGGTGAGGCCCCGGCACAGGTTGCCCAGAGAAGCGGTGGATGCCCCATCCCTGGCGGTGTTCAAGGCCGGGTTGGTTGGGGCTTGGAGCAACCTGGTCTAGTGGAAGGTGTCCCTGCCCATGGCAGGGGGTTGGAACTAGATGATCTTTAAGGTCCCTTCCAACCCAAACCATTCTGTGATTCTATGAGCATGAGTTGAGGGTAGAGCATGAGAAAGAAACTGAAGTACAGTATTTAGACAAAAGTCTGTCCCTGATGAGTAACAAATACAGCACTGGAGAAAAGAGAAAGCAGATCGCTTCTGCCTTGACTCTAATCTTAAGGCAAAAGTATTAAAACTCTTCTCAGGGATTGTCCTGTCACTTGAAACCCAAAGCAGCATCCCCAAAAGCTAGATAGTGCACAATTCACACTTTGCAGTGCTTGTAGGATTAGGGAGGGAGGTAGTCCCTAATGTTAAGAGGGCCACTCTGTGTTCCCAAGGTTCTCTACAGAACAGTATAGTATGACTGTATTCTCACATGTATGTCTTATTCCCAGCACCAACTAGCCCTCGCCAGATGTCATGAAGTTTCACAGGTTTGGTTTGCTTTCGTTTTTGTAGGGCTTGTTCGGGGGATCTGCCTATGCTCAGAATTAGGTTTAGAGCCTTTTTACACTACCTTAGGCTTTTAATAGGGGTTGAAGTGGTCCAGAATATAGACAATATTGCCTGAGACAAAGCTAGTTTGAAGAACCTTCTCAGAGATAATTTCTTACAGGTTTTGTCTTAAATTTAATATTAATTCATAAATTAATTTACCACATACAGATTTGATTGTAAATAATCAAGAGAAACTTCCTTCACTTAGAAGGTAATTTTATAAAGTATACATGGTATTCTATGTATGGAATGACGAATAAATCCCCTCTTTTAAGAAGATAATCTAACAGTAACTCTCCTTTACCTGTAAAATACATCCCACACGTACTTACATAAAAAAATACATATATATGCTGTCATTTCAACATCTTGTCAATAGCATTATAAATAAGTGGCCCAATTCATATGGATTGAACTCAGTGTAATAGAGGACAATCTGCCTGTGTTGTGTAATCAGTAACTTAAATTACTGTGCATACTGGTAAATGTAATGTGTTCTCTGTGAGAAGAATACACCACAAGCTTTTTTTTTTTTTTTTTTTTTAAGTGTAAATAACACTTAAGAAAGAAAGATTCACTTAACAAAAGCATGTCCCAGTGTCACTGGTATAATAGACAAAACAACACAGTGTTATAATTACTTCCAAATTACAAAGCCCCGTGAGTGTTACAGAAATGGGACGTTGGCTTTTAGAAGGCTGCTGTCACGGGTGAGCATGCTTTGCTTTTGCAGGCAGGAGGAGCAGAAGAGGAGGGTGGTGGAGCAGGAAGGCGCCGGAGTGACCCACCTCCTACCAGGCTGTCAGTTCCCTTGTTGAGGGGCTCAGAACTCCTTTCGCAGCTGAATAGATGACTTTAGCTGCAAGCAATGACTCCTGCTGTATATGGAGAAGATGGGTAAGGGGGGGCGCGGGGGGGAGAAGGCGTTCAAAATGCAAAGAGGACACCAAAAACAGAGTAGCTGGAGTTATTTTGCTATAGAACCTCACAGAAGCTTAGAATAATTTGCAATGGAAAAGACTTCTGGAAGTCTTTAGTCTAACTGCCTGCTCAGAGTAGGGCCAACTTCAGAGCTAACTCATGTTGCTCCGGGCCTTGTCCAGACAAGTCCTGAACATTTCTGGGAGCAGAGACTCCTCAGCCTCTCTGGGCAGCTGTTCCAGTGCTGTACTAATCTTACAAGGGAACATTTTATGTTCAACTGGAATTTTTCTTGTTGTAACTTGGGACTGTTAGCTCTTGTTCTTTTACTATTTGCCCCTGAGAAGAGCCCGGCTCTGTTTTCAGTCAGATACTGGAAGATAGAGTTACTTCGCAACCTTAGTCCCCTCACGGCAGCTCCTCTCTTCCCTACACAAGCCTTGATTGCATCCTACCCTCTCAGAGGACTTATACCACCTACCCACCTGTAACCCTTCCCAGCCTTTTTCCTTCTAACAGAGGCTAGGTATGTATTGCTGCCATTACACACTGCTTACCAAATGTGTCTAAAGGTTTTGCGAAGAATGTTACTCCAAGGGTCGCTAATTAAAGAGAACTTCACGTTCTCTTACCGTGTTGTGTTGGTGGCATGGAGAACACATTTTATTAATAATTTTCAGGTTAGCGTATGGGGTGTAAATTTATGCCAGTGTGTGCACTTGCCTAGTTTGAACATACAACAAAGCCGGGTGATTTCTTTTTCAATAGGCATTAAGCACTCAGAGACTAGTTCCAACTGGAAAAGTGGGAGGCTTTTAGTCTTTTTTGAAACATTTTCTTTCAACGTTTCTCACAGATCATCTCGGATGTTAATCCCCAAAGCACACAGGCAGGTGGGAGGAAGACAAATCTTTTAGATCGTATCTAAACTTCCTAAAAATTAGTGTGAATTTACAGCATTTACAAACCTTTTCCAAAAGCAACTAAAGAAACAGAACTGATGTTTCAGATCTGATCTAACAATATGTTTGTTTTCTAATACCCTCATTGTAAAAGAAAAATAACACATTAAATTCATTTTTCATATATTGTTTTAGTGTAAAGAGGATGTGACTCATCAGCTAGAGATTCCCCAGTATATTGGTATTTCTGCACAGTATGTTGACTGAGGTGAGCCAGGGCAGTAGACTGTTCCCTCAAAATAGCTGCTGCTTCTGAGGATAGACACAAAAAGGGTAAAAAAGACATGTGCTATACATAGCTGAGCTGGAGAAAGAGGCAGATCACTGCTCACAGATGACTGCTAAAGCAGAGTACCTCTCCTTTAGACAAAAAATTATTCCAGGGTCCAGATTCTGCTGAAGGGAAAGGAAAAGGGGTTTTATTATCTCAAAATTGTTACAATCTCTGCTGTTCTCTTTACCTGTCTTTCCAGTCTCTGCAGGTACTGCTACGATTTCCCCGACTCCCTTTCCCTTTTCTGAGTATGTTTGATATTTTTCTCATTTTTCAGTAGAAACAAACAGTGGAGATAAGTGATGATGCAAACAATATGAAGATAGCATTTTTTGAGAAAGCTTGGAGAGAACTATAGTGTGACTGTGAAACAGAAAGAAACAGTCTTAGCTTTGAGATGACAACTACAACCAAAAATCGGTCTTAATTCCTCACAGAACACACAGGTTTGGGCTACAGTCCAAGCCATTCCTCTGAATCATCAAACAAGTTTTTTTAGAAGCACAGGAGTCAGCAAAATCAAGCCTGAGCTGACCCCTGAATCCTCATGTGGAAAACAGAACATCCTCTTTTGCAGTTCAGTTCTGTGCTTTCGTGTCTAGCCATTTCCATTTCCTCAAACGAACCATCAGCATTTCCAGTACCACACAGCCCTAGAACCAGAAATGGACCCCCGTGTTAAGGTCACAACAGAATTCAATCACAAACCATACATGCTCTACAGTTTTGATGCAGAAACATGAAACGGCAGTCCAAAAAGTCATATATAACTCATTGTATTAACAGTAACTTGTAAAGCTGATCAGTTAGCAGAAGTACTTTATCATTATAGTGGCTTATTTTTCACATTTATTGGCATGACAAATCAATGTCACTAGCTAATGAGACCTGATTAAAGCAAAAGCTATTTACTTCCATAATTGTCTGATTATCCTATAATTGCTATTATCACCACTGACAGAGCATCTCAGAAAAATTAGCTCACTATTTTGCTTGCTTCCCTATGGGTAAGTGTAGGCAGGCAAGCAACGTAAGTGTTGTGAGAAGCTGAAGCAGCAGCATGTGATGGATAGCATTTGTATGTCAAGTAGAAAACAACAAAACACATGATGACAACAAATATTGAGCTATGAATTGAGGATATGGAAGTGGCAGAATTCAAAAACTGAAAGTATCCTTTACCAGTAAAGATGTGGAGATAACCGAGAAAAGAACTTCTGAAAATATTCAGAAGACCAGGTAAATTGGTCTGACACCTCCCATTAACAAATGTAGCTGAGACATTAAAGCATAACTTCTTCTGGGAGAACTTTCCACTTGAGTGCTATTGCTAAATGATACCATTAAGTAGGAGTTCTGTTAAGCAGGGGGACATCTGGTCTCAATCTGGGCAAATGCCTAGACCCTTCCAACCTAATATTCATGGGTCCAAATGCAAAATTCACTTCTGCTTGCCGGAACACTGACAGTGTGTTTGTTATCTTCTCCCCATCCTTGTTCTTTCAACAGTACTGACACAATATGCTGTTTCTTTTTCTTCATCTTGAGATGTTTCTAGCTTGTATTCAGTGTTATACAAAAAAGGGAATGTGCTTATAAATCAAAACCAAACCCAAATCAAACTTTTCTCCTAAGCTGTCCTCATCTCTGATTTGCCTCTGTGTCATGTGTTTTTTTTTATTATGGTCCACACTCATGCAATTGCTTGTGGTACTGAGGATAAATCTTGTCAGCCTGGAGATACTGCTAGGCCCATGGGGCTTTGAAAATTATATAGAGTCAGAATTTCAGGAGCCATAAAGTACTACTGTCATCTACAATCTCTTGAGAACATCTTGTCCAACCCCACTGCTGACGCAGGACAAGCTGGAGCAGGTTGCCCAGGACCATTTACAGTTGGGTTTTTAGTATCTCCACAGATGGACACTCCACAACCTCTCTGGGAAAACTATTCCAGTGTTTGACCACCTCCACAGCAAAAAAAACCCTGTTTTCTTGGGTTCATGTGAATTTCATGTGTTCACATGATTTTGCGTTCACATGAATTTCATGTGTTTCAATTTGTGCCTGTAGCCTCTTGTCCTGTCACTGGGCACTCCTGAGAAGAGTCTGGCTCCCTCCTCTTCATTCCCCACATCCATCAGGTATTTACACACACTGATAAGATCCCTCTGGAGCTTTCTCTTCTTTAGACCCTCTGGGCCCAATCATTCAGCCAGTTTCCAAAGCACTTTCCTGTCCAAGTATCTAAGCAGTGAGGATGTTAATGGGAGACAGTGTCAAAAGCCTTACTAAAGTTGAGGTAAACAACATCCATGACTCTCCCCTCACCCACCAAGCTAGCCATCTCACTGTAGGAACTATCAATCAATCAGGTTGGTTAAGCTCAATTCCCCCCTTGTAATTCTATGCTGACTATTCCTGATCCCCATCTTGTCCTTCACGTGTCTGGAAATGGTTTCCAGGATTAGGTGCTCCATCGCTTTCCCAGGAATTGTGGTAAGGCTTGCTGCCCTGTACTTGCCTGGATCCTCCTTCTTGCCCTTCTGGAAGATAGGCCTGACATTTGATTTCTTGCAAATGTCTTGCACCACAGAGTGCTTTCATAGCACCCTTGGATGCTGTGTTGCAGGTGTTGTAGCAGTCTTAGACTAACTGTTAGGCTTTAATGTTGGCATACAGAGCAGACATGCAGAAAGGTTTGCTTAACTAAGATTATCCGGGCTTCTTCCATCTGTACCACAGAAATGCTGGTTGTAAGTAAACCTTGGAGGTTTCTAATACAACTTACTGCTCCACACAGAACTTTCTCCAAAGCTGTGTCAAATCACTGTGGCTTTGTGTAAAATCTGTCCTGAATACTTCCAAGGATGGAGATTTATAAGCTATCAGCAAATCTGATAAAATACATTCCCCTTCACAACAGATCATGCATTGCTTATTTAGCATTATATTTTGAGACCTGCCAGCAGACATTTTTTAATCATTTGATAGATGTCTGTAATGCTGATTTTGTATGACTCCACTTTCTTGATCAATGGCACCCTACAGAAGGTCTAAGTAAACTACGTTTTCACAGCTACATCACCTCCACAGCAATGACAAAAAGATACTTTAGCCACTGTTCTACACAACCCTAAGAATCGTGTCAATGATGCAAAAATATTAAACAAAATGTCCACTACTTAACTATCTGTGTTTATGTTCTCCATTTGCCTTGATGTGAGCAGCACTCAGCTTCCATACGGCACACCCTACATGGGGCATGGACATCACAAAAGCAAGAGCTTCAGACATCCTATCTGAGTTCAGTAATTCCTGGCACAACCTTCCCTGGGGCTTTTAATGGCACCAACGCATTTCAATGTAGAAGGTGCCTTTAGAGTGTGGTTACAAATAAAAATGTCTATAGCATACACGTAGAACGTTTCACTCTTACCATTTGTCTTTCTCTGCTGACAGGCATGTCATTTAATGCAAATCAGTTTCTCTGTTAGAATAATACTTAAAGAAGTCCTGTCACTGAGAAGCAGCATTAGTGATTTATGACTTATTTCAAAGGGATGAGCAACAGCCTTATCACAGCTTCATAATACAAAACCATACAATACAGGGTTGCTATGACAATTGATGAGCCTTCATAGTCTAGACTCAAAGGAACTTGATCAAAACTGTCTTGTAGTGCAGTCCAACATAGTTCAGTCATTTGGACCTGTAACGACTGGGAGCAAGGCAATGCAGAAACGAACAGCGCACTCACACCTACAGGGGAACCGCACCGAGCTCTGCAGCCGAGTGCTATCTCTCTGAGCTACGCAACGGTAGTCCTGAGGCTTTTCAGCCCCTAGCAGAGGTATCCAAACTGGTGGTTGGCTGCAGCAATACTGAGCTCAGCACTGGCCCCTTAAGCCACCCAAGAAGCATGGTAAATCCCTTCACATCCAGTTCCATTTATCTGTATCTAATGATCAAGTTACAAACAGATGAGACGTTTAAACACCTTGCTGCTACTGAAAATGGGCTGCCCACCCCTCTAGACTTCTTTTCTCACAACTGTGATCTTAGCTGCATTTTTCCACCCATATCCTCCCACTAGCTCCAGTATTTTGTCAGATTTTGCTGGGCTAGTTCAGTTCACTAATGCAGTAGAGAACGCTGTCTTCTCTTTTTTTCCTTCTCCTTGAGATTCTGCCAAGGCAGTAACATAAACTGGTTTATTGCAGAGTTCTAATGACTTACTTATAAAAGGTAAAATGGAGGAGTAATGACTGGCAGGGACAGCAAGTTGCAAACCCACCCTGTACTCTCCTACTCTGCCCCCTTGAAAAAGACAGGCCCTGAGTTTTAATAACAGCTATACAGGTACAGCAATATCCACATTCCCGATTCATATACTTGATTTGCTCTGCAAAGGTGAGATTTAAGCTTAGTGAAGCAGGAGCACTGAATCCTGCAAATAGGCAGACTGTGATTTTCCAAAGCTGGTAACGGTCACTTTGCAATGTGGTCATTGAGAAGACGGCAAGAAAAGGTGAAGCTGGATACAGTGGCAAAAGACCTGGAAAAGACCTCTATTATGTATGCTCAGAGCAAAATACAAATCTCGCAACACACGAGATAAAGATGGCACAAGATAAAATGTGGAAACACAGGGCACACAACGCAGTATGTCACAGAGGGATGACAGCTGTGGCTGCTGCTGCTGCTTTTTGCAAGTCCAGCCAAAACTCAAGCTGAGTACAAATTGCAAAGGTGCAGATACACACACAACACTAATGTCACCAGCCACACAGACAACACAGAGGGCAGCGTCGTCGCTGCTCATCACCCCCACACACAGAAACAGCAGCTCAAGTAATATGAGTACTTGAGTAATACTCAGAGACACCTAATATTCTATTTGAATGTCTCAGTTCCACTGGCTTCCCTACTCCCTTCCTGTTCAGGCTATGAAAATCAGTCATTTCCAGTGAGAAAGCCTCTCTGAATCTGGGTTCTTCTGGGAATGGGAAAAGACTTGCCATGATCGTTGTGCTCAGGAGTGGCATGTTGCAGAAAAGGCATCGGAAGGAGAGTGATGATAACTGCAGAGGCTAAACGCAGTTTCCCAGTATAGCTGAACTTGTTTGAAATACTTTCCTCTTCAGTGCTAGAAAGGAAAGAAGCAATGCTTATCGATGACCTTTAACTTCCAGTACATTTGGAAGGAATCAGTGTCACTAGATACAATATTTCAGGATAATTGGTATGTATTTCCCCATATTAACTCAGTAGTAAAGTAACAGGAATGAACTTTATTCCTGCACTGTAAACTTAACCTACAGATTTTTTTTCCTTGAGATGTCTATTTTCATCATACAAAAATCAGGTGTCTTTTACCAGTATCATATTAAAAGAACTTTAGTTGTTTGAGGTATAAACAAGTCAAAGTACCCATCTTTCTGTTTTTTTTCAGGAGTGTATGTGAGTGCTATTGCAATTCCTGTCATTTCAATAATCAAAAAGACCCATTATTTCAACAGCTGTGGATGAATTCAGGAAGTTGCTACTGATGAGCTTTATGGGCATGTTTCTGCTTTCTAAAACAAGCTTCCACTTGTGCAGATGGTGAAGCCGATTTATTCAATAATGATCTCACATGGTAGAAAATTCTGCCAATATACCGATATTGCAAACAAAACCAGTCTGAAGTTGGGGAATTTTACCTGAGTTAATTTACTACCAACCAACATAAATCTTTTACCCCTGATCCAGGTACTGGGGAAAGAAAAAGAATGCAATTAAACATAGCAATGTACTTTTTTTTTTTCTCTCCTCTGCCCCTGAGTCTCAGCTTCCTTTATTTTCACTGTGAGGTACACACTCTGTCAGGGTTCATCCAGTGAGCCAAGAGGCAGCACGGGAGCTGAGGCAGTGCACGTAACGCTTTCTGCCAGCCCAACTCTATGGCTTCTGCCACTCAGTGCCCAATGCTTCCAGTTGTCTTGGGCATAGGGATTCCAGTTGTCCTACTCTTTAGTTGTCCCTGCTCCAGCGTGAGGAATGACCACTGGCTGCAGTTCTCTCCGGAGCAAATTTTTCTGCAGTGTGGTCTGTTTGTCACACATTCCTTATGTGTGGAGTGTCCACACCTTAACAGCTGTAGATTACTCCTTAAATATGTTATGTGGGGAGATGCTGCACACTTCTCTGGGTAAGGTTATACTGTGCAATGGGTTTTTTTTCCACTGTTGCTTGGCTTGCATCTGGAACCAGTTTTGACTGGCACGCAGCAGTTCCTATCTGTCTCCCCCGTGCAGCCCACTGCTACTTACAGCCTGTAACACGTGCCCATTCCAAAGGGCTAGGAGCCCCGCGTTACCCAGGCAAATGGGCTTTGTAGTGTGTGTGATACCCAAAGATCTGCCAGTATTGGGTACCTGACCAGGCTGAGAAAATTTATTTCTCCCACTTTCTCCTACCAACTATCATCCTCTCAAAGAGTTTACATAGGTGGACACTTCTTGTGAGCTGATTTACTGCATGCGGGGTGGCATCAGAAGAAACATTAGTGAGTCAAGGAGTTACATCAGTGAACTTGAGAGAAGGACGAAGCCTGCTGAGTGCAAGAAGCAATTATTCAGCAGAATGTCTCATTCACTATTGTTGGTACTTTTCACTCTAGTAAGGGAAATTTTCAAGGGCAATATACATCCCTAAAAGAAGATACTATGGTCACCAAACTTACACCAGCTCTGAATTTTGTCCAAAGACTATTGGGAAGAGTCTGACAGAAGAAACAAAACAACATTCTGTAGCTAAAATGTTCTGTAGCATTGCAGATACTTGTATTCAAAGATTTCAGTCACTTCTAAATGAAGATGTTTTTGTGCTTTCAGACCATAATAGGGATAGGTGAAATACACTTCTGCTTGGTATTCCCCTGCCTACTACCTTTTGATTTCATTTCTCTTTCAGTACAAAAACATCACCTACATTTCCATAAATCTTATGAAATCCCAAAGAGAACACTTGACCCAGAGTCCAGTTTCATGATCTTGGTTTATCTTTACCAAAAAGCTGCTGCTTTTTTTTTTTTTTTTTTTTTTTTGGGGGGGGGGAGGGCAGGACACCTGTGAACAAGCTGAAGCTAATTCAAAACTGGGGGGGGGGGGGGGGGGGAAGCTTCTGATGGATCTGACAAAAATACTGGCAGGAGGTATAAAACCCTGGTGGAGTCAGAAGACGACAACCAGCAACACAAAGCATCAGTTAGCATCAAGGAACACCAGAAGCTGACAACTCCCACACCAGCTTGATGACCACTGGCCAGCAGAATCTGTCCAGAAGTAAAGCCTTATTAGTCATACCTATCTTCTGTGAGCATTAATCAACAAATAATTGCTGTTTGTCAAGGTGTGCAGACAGATAACTAGGATCTGGCCTGAGCTAACCAAACAGACCACAAGAAACTCTGGAGATGACGGGAGAAACTCTGAACATAACAATAACAGAGTGATGAGAAGCTGATAATAGTTACAGAGAGCACTGTGAGTTACAACTGGACTTCACAGGTGGTTAAGGGGGAGTTATATGATATCTTCGTGACTAACTTCACAGATAACTGGAGGGGAATAGTAGGGACTATTTGGGGAGTGGAAACTAGCAGGGCCAGCAGCTCCTAAGTAACTATATCAACAATACCACTTAAAGCCAAGCTGACCTAAGTAATGGCAGAAGAAATAAAAAATGTGTGCAAGTACAGATGTAGCAAAACTGCAACTAATGGGGAAAAAGCAACTAGGTGCAAGTTGTTTCTTTGGGATATGAAGGGCAGAGAAAGGGAGGGGTCAAGGTGGATGAAGGAAGAACAAGCATGGGAAAAACTCAAGTGAAGGTAGAATAAAAGGGACCAGTTGTATGCAAGCAAGCTGCTGGCCAGAATTTATCTAATTGAGCCCTGCACCCCATAACTGCAGGCTATCCAGTCTTTTTAGTAAATCTTTCTACCAAATTTCTGCATGATCCTGGGGAGAGAGGGAGGGCAAAGGGGGAGAGAGAGCACGGCAAGTCATAGGAGTTGTGTACGTCTATGTTTTCATCAGCAAACTTCAATCTTGATCAGTTGGAAAGGAAGAGAAGGATTGGGCTGTGTTCAAATTTATGGTAATGCTGTTTGTGTGTATATGGGTGACAAGACATCTCTCTGTTGTCTGTGTGGCTGATGTCAGTGTTGTGTGTGTACCTGCATCTTTGCAATACGTACTCAGCCTTGGTTTTGGCTGGACTTGCAAAAAGGAACAGCAGCAGCCACGGCTGTCAGTCTGAGATGGGAGACGCCTCCTGGGTCTTAGACCACACCAGATTTGGCTCTAGTAGATGAAGAAAAATAAATCCCCTTCATCCCAGGATTCAGCTGCTCCTTAGCATTGTCTACCCTCATGTTTTATATATCCTGCTAGCAGGGTCTCAGTGCACACTGAAAGATGTCCAAATAAAAATGATCCTGTAGAAGTCACATAAAGAAGATACACCTCATGTCACTTTCCTCCAAAATGAAGATGAACTTCAGGGAATGAAAAATTAATGAACTGAATTTGGAGTTTTGTGAGGCTAGAGCCAGTGGTAGTAAAGCTGAAATTAAGCCTTCAAACTGTCTTCCTGAGGCTGACAGAGGCTGGAAGAAATATTGCCAGTTCTGATATTGATGGGGTAGGAAACACCATACTGCAGGGGAACACATCATTCAAAGTCAATTAGCAAAGCCAATATTTAAACTGATGACACTTCTTCCCTAATTGAAATTGGGATAAACAGTTATTTTTGTTGAGGTTTAAATTAGAGGTTTGCATCAGTCCAACTCCAGCCCGGACTGAACACAGGTGACTCAATTCTGCGAAGATTTCCATGATGGATAACACATGACAGTCGATAAGGTGACTCATCCCTCCACAACCAGTAATAGACTTCAAGAAGCAACCCTGGGAAGTGAACAGAAAGCCTACTGATTTTCATTAATGGATGCTCATTTTCTCCGCTCAGGTTTTAGGGGTTTGGGGGTTAGGGGTTCTTAAGCACCCTACTAGAAGCAAGGGGAGTCTTTTTCATTTGGATGAGCAGACTCTTAGAAATCAACAAGGAAAAAAAGCCCTAAGCATCAGCTTATCCTGGGCTACTTGGTTAGTTTAGGAAAATCCTGGTTATTCTACTTGATAGGGAAAGGCGTCACGTTTGGATCCCAACTCATAGGAAAAGGCATTTGAGTGTTGGTATGGATATAGGAATTGCTGTAGGGGAAAGTTTGCAAACCTCTATCACATAGTTCTTGGCACCAGATAAATACCTTTGATCAGGCTGAAATCCCAAAAGCAAAATTAATTACTGATGAAGTTTTTATCCCAAAATAGAGTTACTTATTGAGCCAGTGCTTAACTTTCATCTTTAGTTTCAAATTGATTCATTATTCAAATGAAAAATAACTTCTTTGAAACATTTAGAAGATGGGTTGAAAATATGTCTGTAAGCCTCATATAATAAAATCTACAGTTTTGCTTGATATTTTAATGAAATAAATTATGCCATGGGTTCCACTTTCCTAACAAGCTCACCATCATGAATAAAAATTCGTGAATACGTACCACAATAGCTAGATTCAGTGAAGACAAATACCAACAGGAATAATTGTTGATCATGTGCTGGCTGGGTGACCCACTCTCAAGTTTCTTATTTTCATTTGTATTCTACAAAGGCTTCCAAAGGTAATTATGACATTTGGGTTCCTTATGGTCCAGGGTGGGCCATGATTTTCTAAAACATGTGCATATGGGTTTGATTTCTCAAACACAGTATCTCAGTGCTATCAGGCCCTGGTTAAACCAAAGGGAAACGCTGTGTGGCTTTTGAAAAATCAGTCACGTATTTAGGCACATGAGGAGTTTTTTCTTAACATTGCTAAAGAGAGCAATAACTCCCTGGATTTTGGTAAGATTTTTCACTCCTTAAATGCTGGAAATTTTCTCAAAATCTTCCTCAAAAGAAGATGTGCTCTTTCTGAAAATTCTGCCCCCAACATCTGGCATGAAACCTGTGACAGACTTCTGGAGACAAAGGGCTGTTCAGTCAGCCATAATATGTATGCTTTGTACTAGAATCAGCTACACCAATGAAATGAGCTTCCTATGTAGGTATGTGGTTTTGACCACCACTAATGACAGTGAATTGATTTGAATGTTCGAGTTGGCCACAGATTGCTTTGGGACTTCTATAGGAAACCATAGCCAAACAGAGGTTCAGAGCAAGCTCTACAACACACAGCCGTACAGCCATGTCAAATATGGTGAAGAGCACAGGCTGATTTGCTCCAACTGAAATGCTAACTAGCCAGAGAAAAGCACTGCACTACCATGACTTTACTGTTTCTGGAAACTATGCTAGCTATTTGCATGGAACCACCTCACCATGGAAGCATGTCAGCTTATTTGGCAACAGCTCAGGCAAGCCTGTATGGTATCTCAGTGACCCATCTAAATATACCTAATTCATCACATCTAAGCGGGAGGAAGGGTTTCTTACCAAGGACCTATGTGCAACAATGTGTAGTATAAATTAATTAATGCTACTTGTGAAAATCTTCATAGTTCTTCCATCCTTTGTTCATGTGTATTTCACTAAGCTTTAAAATATCACCTTATACTTTGAAATTGCTGGTGTAATGCTTTTAACCAACCAACCAGCTACGCATTTCCATTTTTAAAAAACTGTAACAAAGGTCAGCACAAAATCAGGATCTGAAGAGCACTGAAACAAACAGAAGTATTCAGAAGATAGGTCATCCACACCAGTAGGAATTTACTTCACATTCCAAGTACTTTTCTTCCTATAAAATTATTTCTTATTATTAATAATGTGGCAGCTTCTACAAGCCTGATCACAAAGCAGGATTCAGTGGTGTTAGGCGTCAAACATAATAAAAGACTGTTACTGCCCCAAATACATTGTCAATTAACTAAAGACAATATTTGTAAAAGTGAAGATCAGAGCATACAAGGATTTTAAGTTTCACTTAATAGTGAAGAAGAAATATTTGGAAGATAAAGCAAATCTGATGGTGCCATGTAGTGTCGTATAAATGTATGGCTTGTCTACATGTGCTCCAGCATTTTATGGCCTGATACAGCAAGACTTTTTATTCACATCAGATTGAAGTTCAACGGTCTTCTCTTTCACTTTATCTTCATGTTGCTTTAAAATCCTGGGGGAAAGAAACAACACTTTTGAGAAAAAAAGTCAATAATACCAGTAAGAGATCAAAACAAAAAACATTTCCCCCAAGCCTTTAAAATTGTCCAGAGGTTAACAGAAAATGACAGACTCTTGTGAACTAAACTAACAAACAAACAAACAAAACTACAATTATGGTGGCTCCAACACAAAGCCACCTTTGTTCATTTAGTTAGAAAAATGTAGTTGGTGCTGATTGTTAGCATTTATTGTATATTACAGACTCAAAACAGTGACTTACATTTGTTATTTTTGAGGATGGAGCAAAACAAAAACACATCTGGCTACCTACAAATTTATCAATTACCTGACACATTCACAAAATTTCACTAACTGCAGCAACAATATTAAAGATCTGCCAATTCATTACCAGTGTTTTCACCTCTGTAAGTAGTTCAGAGGGGACAGATTTACCTGTAATTTTACCCCTAGCCTTTATATAACTTCAAAAATCCACCTCTCCCTCTCTCCCAGCCCCCAGGCAGACAGCAGAATTTGAGCTGTAAGGAGCAGATCTGGGGAATAAAGCAGCACATCCAATGTTCTGCTGCAAGGACTCAGCAGCACCCATTTCCAAGCATATTTCTCCAAACCCCGAAGAACTTCCTGCAAGAACTATCACAACATCCCAGGCCCTCAGCTCTCCTAGCAACAACTCGGGTGTTTCTGGGTCTATACAGAGCTTCGCTAGCTTACAGAGCACTCTTTAGGAACCTGAGCACCTGCTCAGTTGGAGCAACAGTGTCTGGCTACAGATCAGTTTAAATGGATTAAAATATTCCATCACCATAAGCCCCTATCAAACTAATTTAACAAACACAATTCACTGTCATCAGCAACAGGGAAGTCAGGCATATATAGAACTCATAGATTGTGTTTTCTTCTTACCTAGCCAAGTGATGCACAGACTTTTTGGTATTGTAACCAGAATATGCACTGCATTCATAGAAAATTAAATTGTAATCCTAGAATCAAACAGAAAGACCATTTCAATTAATTTTACACAATATCTCACTCCAGCTTTAAAAAAAGCAACACAGATACACTGAAATATCCAGATAAAGAAACAGAAATAGATCATCTTAGGAAAAATTAGGATTTCATTCTAGAGCTAACAGTAAAGAGTAGCAAAAGAAAAGAAGTCAAACTGTGCCTCCCAAACGACAACTATATGCATTTCTCAGCAGGTATTTGCTCTAGACAGTGGCTTTTACTGTAAGAGCTTGATCTCACAAAGGCTCAAAGGCAAACATGCCTTGTAAGGTTCTGAAGTCTTGTGAACTTTCCGTGTGATTATAAGGCAATTAGTACATCACTGAGTGCTTGACAAAGCAGGTGAAAATAATTCCAGTGACTTTTTTTTTAATCTCGGCAAGCTTCAGCAGCAGTGTTTCTGTATTCAACAGTTTGAGACTAATGCTTTCCAGCAAAAGACCAGTTAAAAACCTCAACAAAAAATAACAACTAATTAGTTGTTTCTGCACCTTCTTTCCCCATCAGCCTGCACCTTTGGTTTTGTAGCCCCTGGGAGCTTTGCAATTAAGAACAATGGATAAATGATCAGGCCCTGGAGACATTCTCAGCACTTCAGCTGAAGCCTTTTCATAACAAATACAAATGCAAGAGATCATCTGCACAAAAGCCTGACCTGGCAGCTGTGATGGCAAGAGAAATTTGAGAGGGAATGACAGATTATCCTCTCCAAAATAGACATCTGTCTACTTTCACAAGGTATTACATTGAACCTCAACTACATTGCCTCTATGGTATTACTACATGGCCTTTTACCCATCCAGATTTCATCTCTCTATTCACTTTCCACTTTTCTCTGTTATCTTGCTATTTATGACAGTAGCTTAAAATTCCAATAAATAAGTCAGTAGCTTAGGAAATGACAATCACACATCTGCATATTTTCATTTGCTTGCTATTAACTGTGGTTACTGCATTTCTACTTATTTAACCATCCTTCATAAAACACAATTCAGTTTTCAAAAGCTCCCATTAAAATGATTAGGTATTTCAGTTTTGGTTTGGTTTTTTTGTTTTTTTTGTTGTTGGTGTTTTTTTTTTTTAAATATACCATGCTTCCAAAACTGCACAGCTTTTTGAAATTTTTATCATCTTCATGAAATTTCAAAGACAAAAAGTGGGGAAGTTTCATAAATATGGTCGTTTATTTTAGCAGTTCTAATGTTATCAAATGTCAGTCTTGAATATGTTGTCAATCGTTATATTGTTTGTTCTCGTGAACATTGGGACTGAACCACCTGTAGTAATTTCTGGGTGACCAGATAAGCACAGAAGAGCAGAGAGGGGAAGAAATCAGGCAATGTTAGTGTTGGATGGATATTTTACTGATTTTATATTTTTTTTAAACAGTGTTCTGTATGATATTTACCCTATAATGTAACCCTCTTGCTTTCCTTAGAGAAGTTTTAAGATAAAATTTGACCGGCTCAAATTTCTTGCTAGCTGTGCAAACAGAAGTTTGAAATAAAAGTTACACTCCTTTTTTCTGCTCAGCTGATCAGAACTCTAATAGAAAACCTACTGTGGTCAGTATCTAGCTACTTTATGTCAGTCAAGCAGAGAGTGCTACTACTCCTACATCTTCCCCACATAAAACAGAATTTCACTAGAGGAGAACTCTCAGTGATGACATCATTTATAATGGCATGAATCTGTATGGATTTTTCAACTAATTCCATAGGTAGGGCAAATTCTTATTGGTGAAAGGTAACAGTTTAAACTCAACTGATATTAATTGCTTATTTCTGTCAGTCTGACAAACGGGTCCTTATCTGGAGGGGGAGTCAGCCTGGAAATGCAAACTGTCATTCCTTTGAATCAGGGAGGAAACTTTAATTGATAGCATACACAACGAGAACAAAGTAGCAGAAGGCAGGACACATAATTAATAAGCCAGGAAATGCCACCCATCTCCATCCAGGAATTAGCTGTTGAACCTGGGAGACCACTGGCAATTACTTCATTGCAAAAACTTATGTACAAATCAGCAGACATCTAAAGAACAGGGAGGAAAATGAATGATTACCAGAGGGAACTGGGCAGTTTCTGTCCTGTAAAGTGGTATCACTCTGAGAAGAACAGCTCCCTCATTAGCAGTATTTGTATAACAACGGCACTAACAGGTTGATGAAGGAGGCACCTTATGACAGTCCTCATCCCGTGAAGCATGCATAGTCAGCAAAATCAAGGCAGAAGAAGGCATTATTCTCTTATTTTACAGTTGAGGAACAGAGATAGAGAAGGATTTATTGACCCATTTAAGATCATTCAGGGAGTCTGTGCAGGGCCCAAATAAAATCTGGCCCATGCTGCCTGAATGCCTGAGCAGCACCTATATTATAAGCCATTTTATTTAAATAATTGGCAGCGGTTACACTAATCCACTCAGACAGAACATTGGCTGTTCCTGGATGCTCACAATATGATCTGAATATTCTCTGTATTGTTGTGCTCATATGAACTCTTGAGCAGCTGATCAAGCTAAGCCAAACAGAAATTTGTTAAATGTAATTTTCCTTTTGGATCCTCTGCTAAAAAAGGCAGGTGGACTTGCCTTTTTTTTTCTTTTCTTTTTTTTTTTTCTTTTTCTTTATATTCCCAGTAGCTCTATCAAGAGAGTTTTAGGTGTTTTCCATCAGGTCATTCTTGTACCGCATGTGAACATTTTGGTTTGTGTCTGCTGTTTCTCCCTGCAAAGCCAATACTGCAAAATTCTCCTTGCCATCATACTGTTTACTCTTTAATTAATCCAACTACAGATCAGCTCCATCACAGCCTTGTTGTTCCCTATGATGCTTTCCAGAATCCCTATCCTCATTCTATTCCCCCCTTCCTGGGGTATCACACCCATACTGCAACCACCAGCCTTCTCAAATGACAAGGAGTTGAAAGGGCTCTCTTCAGGCTGCCATTCTTACTTTTAATAACGAACTGGGCTGCCTGCCTTGCAAAGAAGTTATGCGACACGTGCATTATAATGGGAGCCTTTGGGTTTCGGATGGAATTTGTAGTACACTAACTTGGAAGATGTGAGACTGAAGCAAAGCAAGAGTTAATACAGCCGGGCTGGAATGCCCTCTGAAAGTACACATTCCTCTCTTGACTATAGAAGAAACTAAGTAAAAATGATCCCATCCTGTGAGACCTTGAAAGTCTTTAAAAACTGTTGGACTTCAGGGTCAATAGGCTAATCTGGTTCTTTGCCTGCACAAGAACAGGTTCAGGGTTGTTTTCACCAAAAATGGCAATACATATTTGTATCAGCTCAGCATCTAGCCCTGTGTATTTTGGATCAGTTCTGAGTAATTCATGGGATTATTCACAAAGTAAGTAACTTAACTGCATTCACTAATAGGGACAGTGGTATGTGGTTTCATAGGAATTACATGGCTATTTACAAGAATTAATATTTCATTAAAATTCATGGTTATTATTAGCTCAGCAAGCAAATTGTTATAATTTAATTATATCTACACTGCTTTGCAACTAATCCATTGTCATTAATCATTCCTTCCCTTAGCTACCTCAGGCAGCACATTCAAACATTCAAATGAGTCATTCAGATCCATTCATTTGATTCTAACCATCTTCAATTTGACAACTTTCTTTGTTTTACTTAAGCAAAACATTTTATTTTCTTGCATGACATGTTAGAATTAATGCCCTGGTGGGCTGTGAGTTCTATATATTAGAATGATTCATCTTTGTTTTACTAGTTCAATTTTTTAAGAGAACTAAATGACACATAAGACACCTACTCTGTCCATTTAGCATTTATGTGTCATTTGTTTTTTCACAGAAGGATTCAATGTTACACCCTGAATACCCTCCTAGCCTCCAGGGTCTCAAAACTATCTGCATTTCGATGCATACAAGAAAATGAAGCAGATTTCCTGAAGGGAGAACCTTTGAGGGATGAAGTTCAAGTCTGATATTGCTGCCCTATAAAAACAAAATAATTGATACAAAACTGAATACGGAGGTATGATTGTAAAAGGCTGTATGAATAATCAAGATAAGATAAAAAAAGATCTGGCCCTAATTCTTTCAGTTATAGAGAGGAGCCTAGCAGCAATCTTTCCTATGAACCACGAACAATTCAGCTGCATTTCAGATTTTGAAAATATCCTTTTGGTTACCAGCAAGCAGAGCTGTAAATCTATTTCAAAGGAGAAACAAATACATACATGAAATCCAGTACATTGTTTAATTTAGGTACATTCCTACTCACTCAGTTAATTACTCAGGAATATTGGCATGACTTATTTCTAAATAAATGAATATTCTGGAGGCATTGGTGTTCAAACTGTATGCATTGTATAGAGAGATTCAGAAGAAAAATTGATGGGCTTGGTACACAGGAATATAAACAAGTATCTGCTATTTGCAGTCCCTTAAATTATGGGCTTAAATTATGGCCCACGGATCACCAGTGCTCTGGTAGATGCAGACTGTTAACTCTACTTATTTTATCTCCTTGATGGAAAGTTACTAAAAGTAAACATGTTTTCTCCTCCTACCATAGGAGTAACAGATGGTCTGTGGTTTTACAGGAGGTAGGAGGGAGAAAAGGTCCCCAAATTATCTCTCTGTTAAGAATCCATCCACAGAGAAAAGAGAGAAAAAAAGAGAGAGAAAAAGAGAAGGGAGGGAAAAAAACAAAGAGAAAGAGAGAACAAAGAAAAAGAGGGGGGGGAGGGAGAGAGGAGAGACAATGAGAGTGAATTCTTAAATATTTTTTGCACCACTCACTTTTTGTTTTTCATCTAGACAGTTTGATAGCTACTATAATTATCAGCACTTACATCACTGAGAGCTGAATTGATGAGTGTGATGGGGTTCCTAATCTTTAAAAATACTTGTCTGATTAAAATTAATCTGTGTTTCTATGAATTTAGACACATTCAGACTCCATTTTAAAACCTTCACCTTCCAAGTTTTGTAAGGGGTTCCCCTCTAAGTATAGTACCTTAGCAAGATGCTCTCCCATTCCCATAGGGACCTCACGTTCCTTTTCATTATCAGTTTTATTACCCAACAAAAGCACAGGTACATTCTCCCCAGTTGTCTCCTGCAGAACAAAGAATAAATATCAACTGAGGCATTGTATTAAAAAAATCACGGATGAAGAGGATAAAAACTAACAGATGTCACACTGCAACAAGACATTTAAGACATCACATGTAAGCCAGGTATGGGCCGCTTTACTTACACACATCAGGAATTAAAGCTGGATAAAAGACATGAAAAAGACAGAATGCTAGAGATTGCGCTAACTTGGCATTTTTTTAGTAACAGCACAGAAGCTTATCAGACTCTGTATTAAAATGGGAGAGAGAAAACTACCGTGCTACACAGGCTCAGACATTGCATGTTTATAGCCACGGCTCTTCTTATTATATGGACAGAAAAATAATGACAACATCTGGGTACAATTATGCCAAATAAATTACTGAAACAATAGGCCCCCCCAAATACATAGAATAGGCACAAATCAAAATTCATTCTGAAAATGGTTAGAATTATCACAATGAGTACATTCATAAAGTGGGCCGAATGCTGCAGCAGTAAATGGACTTGGCTGTAAGTCTTCAACCCAGCAATAGTTTGTACCAATCAAAATTAGTCAGTAAAGATGACTGAACTATTACACCTTGGGAAAAGATTTTAACCACAATATTCAATTCTTCTAGATCAAAACCCGGAATTCTCCTCTAGCTTTTACCTACTGAATTATAACAATCACTGATTTGTTAAGATCATATATTTAATAGGGGCCTGTTCTTACAAAATGCATGCTACAGTAGAGCTACTCTGATGATGAGGAATAACTATGCCTGTTTGGAAACATTTGAATGAACGAGTCCTAATTTCAACTTGCAAAGCCACCTATTTGCCATTTCGGAAAACAGTGTATTATACTAGAACACATGCCCAATAAAATCAGACTAAATGATCTTCGCGTACCAACTTGTCCCCTACTTTTCCAGTGGCAATACTCTGCAATAATGAGCAAATGGGAAGTCACACTTTGTTCTCTCTAGCGACTCAGTCCTTTATGGCAGCAGCTTCTGTTTTATTTTTATTTTTTCTTTTGGCCACAAGCAAATTCAGCTGCTTGCACTCTCAATATGTTGTCTATGGGCTACAGAGATATACCAAGAGAAAAAAAAGAGAATTTTTAATTAAATGAAGCCACTCAGTGGCATGGGCTGTGCTTTTGTTTTCATGTGGTTGAAAGGATGATCCCCAGGAAACTGAACTGTCTACCACAAGACAGTTTTATGGCAGTAATGTAGATATTATAGCTTTAAGTTTATGGCTCATGTTCACAACACAGTCAATTTCCCATGAGCTACATACTTGGTTGTCAAACTGCTAGTAATGATCAGTGATCATCAGACCATCATCACTGAACCAAAGCACCTCCCAGTGCTAGTGGTGATCCAATGGGAGATACCAGCTGAATAACCTGTATGAGAAGAGGACTCCATGCTGGGCTTTCCCCATCACTCGTTTTAAGTCCTTAAACCCCTGGAACTGTGATTATTTTCACAAACATGGAGATTCTAAAAATAGCTTTATTGGTAACTGTGCAGACCAAAATCACTAACAAGAATGTAATTGTGACAAAACAAGAAACACGCGGCTCTGTGCTTTGCCCTGCTAACACTCACTGTCCAGAAGAAGGTAGAGAATAATGACATCACAGTTTAGATTTAAAGTTACACCATGTTACCTCGATGCTTATCAGCCACTGCTTGACAGCTGTGAATGTGTCTTTTGCTGTTATATCATACATCACAATGACACCATCAGCTTTTCTGAAAAACTGCTTGGTAATGCTTCGGTACCTATAAGTAAGAACCTGTTTATAGCGCTCTTCAACAGAAGTAGCAATCTGACAACATAAGTAAAATTTTATAGCCCCCCCCCCCCCACCCTCAGGAAGGTGTTTCTTCTAATCATCTAGTCTTAGGAAAGATTAAACACCTGTTAATTTGGTTTACATACGTATTCTAAAATTCCATAAACTAGACAAGGGAGAAGCTGTAATACTGATCTTCACCGCAGATCCTGTTTGAAAGGTGGGGCTTATTATGAATTGTAGTAAGCAATCCCACTCTTCCTGAATCATCAGACCCCTTCTCACATTCAGCAGAAGATTCACAGAGGACACTACTACCACAAATTACTGCAACAGCAAATAAATTCTTTGCAAAAAAATATTTTTTGAAAGAAAGAGTTTGGAAAAGTTCCCTTTGCCTTCTTTAATTGATTCTGGGTTAGTCTGGATAATCAGCTGCATATTTCACCTTCTCCCACCCTCTTTCATTTTAGGCTTGGAGCAGAAATTTCCCCATCACAAAATGCTCTGCCTAAAGCTAGCTAGATTTCTGTTTGGGGCTTTTTTCCCAAGCTTCCTGTAGAAAATGTAGATCATCATTATAACCCTTGCTTTTAGTAATAAAAAACTAAACAATAGCCGAGGAGATGGGGAAGGGAATTACCACTGAAAACCTGGGAGTTCTTCAACTACAATGGGGTTGTTTTGGTGAAAAAAACCCAACTCTTTTTCTAACTATCAAGGTATTTTCTGCTACAGAAATAATTCTAGGTACATTTTAAAATCAGCCTTCCTCCTAAAGAAATTGTGTGGTACTAAACTTTTAGAGCTTTAGTAAGAATCTCTTTTACAGATTGGCACTTTTTCAGTGGACACTTAGCACCAAATTAGCATGTTATTGCTGCTAGGGAAGGATCTAAACTGTGAATTTAGGATCTAAATTGACTCTATTAGGAACACCCCCATGTTTTTTCCTCTCCCGAGAAGCAGGATTAGGCTCATGCTTACTAATCTTCAAACAAGAAAAACCTTAGAATGTGTACTGGTTTTGGCTGGGATAGAGTTAAATTTCATCATACTAACTTGTATCAGGCTATGTTTTGGATTTGTGATGAAAACAGCACCAGTAACACAACATTTTAGTTACCGCTCAATGGTATTTACACAGCATCAAGGCCTTTTCTGCTTCTCAGACTGCCACACCAACGAGTAGGCTGTGGTGCACAAGAAGTTGGGAGGGGAACACACCTGGGACAGCTGACCCCTACCGACCAAATGGATATTCCAGACCATGTGATGTTGTGCTCAGCAATAAAATGGCAGGAGGGAGAGAAGTTGGCTGAGACTGCAGTTGCTCAGGGACTGGCTGGGCATCAATCAGTTGGTGGTGAGCAACTGGCTTTTTTTGCATTACTTCTTTTTCCTGGTTTTGTTTCTTTTCCCCTTTTTTTTGTTGTTGTTGGGTTTGGTTTTTGTTTGGTTGGTTGTTTTTAATTATTAAGCTGTCTTTGTTTCAACCAATGAGTTTTCTCATTTCACCCTTCTGATTCTCTCCCCCATCCCACTGGATGGCGGGGGTGTGCGAGCAGCTGTGTGGTGCTTAGTCGACTACCCGGGTCAAACCACAACAGAATGTTTCTCACCGTTCCTGGCCAGCAGTGTCCCAGAGTTGCAGGGCTACCTGGGTATTATCTACTGTGATGGTTTTCACATTGTAATCCACACCTATAACAGAAATACAAGGTGGGTTGTCTCTTTATATGCTCAGTTTGATCTTTGAAAACCTGATCCAGCAAACAGCAACAATTCCAGAAAGGTAACAAGATAGATACTACATTAAAAATTATGTCCATAGTCTCTAACTGTCAGAGAACAACAAACATTCTTTATTTGCCAGAAGTTCTTCAGTAATAAAATAATGAACGTTAACAGAGTAGCTGAATTCTGTAAAAGCTGTAAGATAAGTAACTTTCCAAATTGGGGTACATGAGTCAAGGGTCCATTTGACAGTCCACAGCAGTCTAAGTCATTTAGCCTGGAATTCATGCTGTATAACTTCAGTTGTATGAAATTTCAGCGTTTAGTCTGAGCTAGCCACATAGGCACCTTCTACAGTTAGTGGAAAAACACAAGGCACCACACTAAGGGGACAGTGGAACATAAAATAAATGCTGAAGATAGATGGACTGACTATGTGGAGAACCACCTCCCCTCTTCTGAATATAGATGAGGTGACTACAGTTAGGTTAGTCCCCTAATTTTTATGTGGCTAAATGGAGGTGAGACAAAAATTAATTAATCTAAACTTTTAAATGAATCCTTTCCCAATTTCTCTAACCTGTGATGATATAAATATCTTCTGGATATTTATAACAATAATTAGAGTCTTAAATATCAATCAGTCACTGCTTCCTCCTAATGACAACCTGCATTTTCTTGTATCACACTGTACTGTATCATAGAATCACAGAATAATTCAGGTTGGAAGGGATCTCAGTATGTCATCAACAATTTCTTTGGGGCCATTTTCCACATCATGGGATTTTTACCACTGGCATTAATTAAGAAGCATTCAAGCCTGCCTTCCTTCAGTGGGCAATTAAGAAATCTACATGGAGGATATATGCATTGCTTATATCTCAAAGGAAAAAAATTGAGCTATTCTGTAAAAAGTCAATGAGAAGACTCTTCTCCAGGTTGTTCACCTGACTTTTCAACAGTCTGTATCTTGCCAGCCATAGTCTACAACTCACTGATGTGAAGACTAAATCAAAGCTATGACAAATACTTTCTTGCCATTGCATTTGCAAGAACACTGGATGACCAGCCAAAAGATGAAAAGGTCAGGTACATTCCTGTGGTTTTCCTCTGGAACCTTCACGCAATTGCAGACACTGTGTAAGACCTCAGAGTCTAGAGAAGCATATCAGCCATTTACAAGACAACATGGATAGGACATAGCACCAGACTCTTAAATGTAGGCAACTGCATATAGGTGTCTAAGCTCCCATTACAGTTAATGAAGATCTAGTCAATGAAGAACTAGGAGTCTAGGAAATGACTAAGCTCACCCTGAAGTAGGCATCAAGGGTCAGATTAATTGGTCCCTAGGCTCCTCTGACTGGACTAATTTGGAGAGGAGGGTGGGGTAGAATTCAGCTGTTTTGCTCACAGGCGCCTAGTGCAATCTGAGATACCATTTGGTATTCAAAATGTCTGTTTCACCCTGGCAGGACACCCAGGAGACCTGCTCTCTTCCAAGGGAGCAGCTGAAGACCAGGTGAAATAGTTCATAGTGCCAAAATTAATTTAAATCCCTATGCTAAGATCTTAGATCTTCCCTGACTCTAATGTGAACTTAGACACTCAACATACTAGCAGACATTTAAACTCAGGTGTTTGTCTACCTTGTCAGCCAAGGGAACTACAGCAGCTGGTCACCTGCGATTGTCACAAATGCAAGACAAATCCATTAATTTAAATACCTTTTATTGTGAACAAGCTTTATTTCATATTTGCTGCAGAATAAGTAAGGCCTAAATACAGACTTAAGTATAATGAATCTGGTCATTTACAGTAAATCAGCTGCATTGCAATAACCTATACTTACATTTTCGTACCTTGATTATGTGTCTGACTTTCGAAAGCTCGGTTTACAACTTCAGGCAATGTAAGTACAACGTAGGGTTTGAAATGTTTGGCTTTGAAAACACTGGCCCAACATATTTCTTTGGTGCTTAATATAATGCTAAATCTTCAAACATAATTCAGAAACTCTACTTTCTCTTTAAAACAAAATCAGATTACTTAGAGGGATAGAAATGGGGTATGGAGGCGGGATGGTTAGTACAGCACAGCCCAGAAGACAGGATATCAGTTTCAGAACAGCGAGATCTACAAGGAAATTCTAGCTTCACTGAAATCAATAGGATTTTTCTGATTTATTTCAGTGCTGCCAGGATTTCAGTATGGAATTTACTCTGAAACCTCTCCATCAATGATCTGCTTCCCAGTTTAGGAGAACTCACTTTGCATGTCCTACTTTCCTTTTGGACAATGGCTTTTACAACATCTATATGTTTCTGTTTTATAACACAGGGCCTGATCTCAGTAGAAACTGCTAAGTACTGTTGGAACAAAAATAATAATAGTGTTTCTTAAACTTACCTACAGTAGCAGCTGTGCCTGGGAAAAAACGATCTTCACAAAATCGCCTTAAGAATGAAGTCTTTCCAACACTTGAATTGCCCACAAAAATAATCTTGAATAAGCGGTCTGGGACAGAGTTTATTCTCTCCTCCTTCAAGTAAAAGCAAACATTAGTCTCCAACTGTTCTATAAATCTTGTTGCCTCTCCAATTTGCCTTGTCTTGAAGGCTGAGATGGGAAAAAGAAGAGAATTTATCCTATCATGTTCTCCATTACTCATAAAGCAATATTCTGTTTCTTAAAATAACTCAGCATTTCAGATGTTTGCCATGCATCATTCCAGATCATTTGAAGTGCAGTGATTTGGACTGAGCTCTGGAAGTATACTGAATATGAACCTTGACAGGAGACTATGTTGAAAAATGCATGAAATTGCTTAAAGAAAGTGGTTTATGTTCATCCCTGCAAATCAAAACTCATAAAGCTTCACACAGCTCTGCTCAGTAGTTTCATCCTATACCAATGACACAGAGGAAACAGCACATCTTCACCTAGGTAACAGAAGGAATGCCATAATTTTTTGACTTATGCCATCTATCACCAGATTCTTCTCTCTGCTACTACTGTGGAGCCAAGAGCTTCCATGGAACTACTGCACTTCTGTATCTCTTTAACATTACAGGCAGAAGCATGGGGGAAAGAGATAGAGCAAGAATTAGACCCAGGTAGTCAGGCTGTAGACATTCAGCTATGTTTCTGTCATTTAGATTTTTTAAGCAGAAGGAAGAACAATTTGTTCTGCCTATCCACGTCCTGCTTACTGCATGCTGGAGGGAATATTTATATCCTCTGTCAAGTAGGTCATTATTCCCAAGACCTTTGTACATAGATCAGGAGTTGCTTAGGGGAGAACGCTGTAGCACCAGCTGGTTTGCAGGGTGTGCCCTAGCTGGCCCCTTCTCCTATTTTGTGCAAAGGTGGAGGAGGAAGAGGGAAATAGCAAGTTTGTTCTTCATGCTGCAGAAGGGGAACAAGATCATGGATGCTCCTGGCATTAGTTTGTTGGAGTGGGGCAGTGGAGGGGAACAGAGGAGAGGGGAGGCCCTCTGCCAGGCATCTGAGGTACAGAATCCCTGAGACTGCTGACTTCAAGAAAACATCAGAACCGAGCTCACTGCCTGACAGTCCTTTGAATGAGACATTGAAGTCTGGCCTTGCAAATGTTTTCTGCAAATATACTGAAGCCTTACAGAAAGAAGCAGAAACAATAGAGAGCTGCACTAAATGGGGAAAAAAAGTAAATAAAAACTTGAGGTGCTGTCTTGCTTAGTAAGAAAAAAATTCATTCACTGCTGTAAGTTTTGGGGACAAAACCACATGTCTCTTTCATGAGTTGGGCTAATAGCCCATTACAACTATAGAGAGATTTCTTACCTCATTGCTCACTTCTTCTTTTCTATTAAAATCCCAAACTCCACTGCAAGTATAGGCTGCTAGTAATACACATACACCTATATAAAGCACATTTTCAGTTCTGCTGAAAAACATTCCCAGACTATTAGTTTGTGTGCTCTGGGAAATAAAACAAGTTAACATACAATCATCAGCTTGGCACCATTTTCGCAGTGCTTCTGAGAACAATAACTAAATATATGGAGTACCTGACCTGAAATACCTTGTCCCTGGTGGTCACACACACACCTCAGTAGCACTAAGACTCAGACACCAGAGGCCTTCAGCTCAACTCCCAACATAACAGGCAGTCATTTTTCATTGAGATATATCAAGTCCACTCATGAAAACAACTTTAACAATCAAACTTGATTCTAAAACTGCATCTGAACACTATACTAAGGGATAAGCTACTTCATAGCCTGCTTCAACAAAGTATTGATGGGAAAATGGAATAGCAGTGGGATGTAAATTTACTTTAGTTTACAATGCAGTCTGAAAAAGTGTTCCCTAGCTGTGTCTTTGGAGTGGCCTTCATATAAACAGTAGCCAGGTCAAGTAACATGCCTGGTTTTTGTGCAATTTAACACAAATGTGGAAGATGGCAGGTATAAACATAGTGGTTTGTATTCCATACTGAAAGAACAGAGGGGAGAAGAACTGGATCTTGGGCAGAGGTTTTGGACAGAAAACCTTGCTTTAATTTCCATTATGGTTCCTTCAGGTGTTTTGCAATCACATTTCTGCTTATGCTAACTGCAGCTTTATCTTAACAGCCACTCAGAAAAATGTTCTACAGACTCTTAACTCCCAGATAAAAGAGCAGTTACTGGCCTCATGCTGCAAATTCTTAGACGCTTTCAGAAGTCACCTTCCCTAGGACAAAAATGGACATTTCTGAAAGGAGAAAAAAATTTACATTGGTTTTACCTGCCTATTAGATGCAGTAGGTCATAAAGGACAAGCAGCTAAATGACTGTGAATGTATAGTGAATGAGCAGGCTTAATGCCAGCAGCTAGGAGCCTGAGTTCAGTACAGTACGCAATGGGATCATGGAATGCAGTAATACAAAGCCATGTAGATGACAGGAACAAAAATTACGATGAATTGAAAAATACAGGTTGTCTCAGATCCTTTGTCTTCCTAGTGTAAAACAGAGAATGACAAGACTTCGTATCATCTGAGTAAGCTACATATGTAACAACTGCATGGAATCATTCTGCCTCCTTTGCTCAAGTATTTCTAGATCCTACACTCCTTTATACTGCAGATCCTTTGAGCAGAAAAACATGAGGGGAGAGAAGGACTGGCTGCAGAAGACAGTCTAGTTGACATACAGCTTTGAGACTCACACCTCATAACTCATGATGCAGGAAGCAGGGAGTTATCTTTTTCTGAAGTTTTCTTCAGCTCCGTTGAGGATTATATGCAGAGCTGCCCTGAAAACACTTACTAATTGAATATCACTCCTCCTAGCCCAGGCATGATGTCAGCAGAGGGAATCAGTGTGCAAGCACTGTATGGAACAAGATCACTTCTGATGTCTAAATCTCATGGTCAAAAAGTGGTGATCCCAACAGCCATCATTTAGGAAATGCAAAGTTATATGAGAAATTAATCAGACTACAGCTGGTGTATGGAAGGAAACTCACATAAAATGGCAGTGGTCAGACACTTAGACAGCCTAGAGACTGCCCTAAGCAATGGAATGCTATCAATCGAATCGTCATTGGCAGGCCTAGTCAGCAGGCCAAGAGGACCATGCAAATACTTCAGTGCCACATGGACAGAGAGTTTATCAGAAAGGAGGATTCTGCTGTATTTTTTTTAAACTAAATTTTAAAAAAACAAGCAAAAAACCAACCCAAACTAAGGGCTAGGCTAAGGCACTGACATTTCATAGAAAAAAACACCTAACGGAATTGGCAGTTCTAAGTGACCTTTGGAAATGAACTTGTTCACCCTCACAATGTATCTTTAGAAACTGAAACAAAACATTTTCAACAACCAGGCAGGAGACATTTTATGATTTCTTCTCTCCCCTCCGTGCTTGCTCTCAACTGTTGGTTTTTTGGGATTTTTTTGTGTTTTTTTTGTTTGTTTTTTTTTTTTTTTTTGGGGGGGGGGGGGGGGCGGGGAATGTATAAGAAACATGTTCTGAGGGCATGCCCAGTTCCTACCCACCTGAGAGTATGTCCTTTCAAGGGGCATGACTGCTGAAAGAGAGCAGGCAGGACAGGTTTGTCCTAGCCAGACCTGATGACCTACGTGGTTTTTGCTGTCCTAAAGTCCAATGAGGCCATACTTTGAAAATGTGATACAAAATAAGTCATATAGCAAACAAAAAGTATGGATTACATTAAATCATTTCAAAGGATGAAGCTCTGTTCTGTGCCCTAGACTTTTTACTAAAAAGTACCACTTAGAAGTTATTATGTAACCATGGCATAATTCTATCATAATTTTTAAGATATGCTTGCTTCTTCTAAAAGAACCATATAATTATGACCAAGCATACCTATTTTTCCTATACTTTAATCTTTTTAATATGTGCTCCAAGAATCTAAAAATGAGTAATACTTAACAATGATACTAAAATTAGAAAACAAACCCAGCTAGCTCTGAAGCAATAGCAGTGCAAGAAGGACTTTAGACTCCAAAGAAATGTACCTTCCAGCATATTGTTTTAAGTATTATTACTGCATGGTGAATTCACTGTTAACATGCACATAGAAGCTAGAGCTGAAAAAAAAATCTGGATTTCTATTTTCTAATTAAAACTATTCTCAAAAATAATTAAAAAGTAAAGACATTTGCTGTCTTTATTTCTCAGATTCAAAAGTATCAGAATATGAGAAATGTCACTTTTTGGCAAAAAACCCTCCAACTTTTCAAAAAAAAGAATTGCTGCTTTTTTTAGACAATTGCTACCTTGCTACCTTTCAGTGGATTTTCTTGTGTCATCTATTACAAGGCTTAACTTCACTTCTCCTAAACAGTCCTTCAGACATATGTCTAGGCACACACTGTCTACTGTTAGCACTCCTTTAGGCTGAGTTTCCCTTCCTTGCACCTTCAACATTTATCTGCAGTGTATTTCCATCTCCCTCTTCATACAATGGCTTAATTTGTCATGCTTCAAACTTAAAAACAGAAAACTAATTTTGGATTCCAAGAATAATGCATTATCCTTCAACACCATTTCATGTTTTCCAAAGTCCTATAGAATAGGATAGAACAGAACAGAATAGTTCCAGTTGGAAAGGACCACAAAGACCATCTAGTCCAACTGCCTGAGCACTTCAGGGCTGAACAAAAGTTAAAGCATGTTGTTAAGGGCATTGTCCAAATGCCTCTTAAACACCGACAGGCAGGGGGCATTGACCCCCTCTCTAGGAAGCCTGTTGCAGGGTTTGACCACCCTCTCAGTCAAGAAATGTTTCCCAACATCAAGTCTGAACCTCCCTAACGCAGCTTTGAACCATTCCCAGGCGTCCTCTCACTGGATCCCAGGGAGAAGAGCTCAGCACCTCCCTCTCCACGTCCCCTCCTCGGGAAGCTGTAGGGAGCAATGAGGTCGCCCCTCTGCCTCCTTTTCTCCAAACCAGACAAACCCAGAGTCCTCGGCCGCTCCTCACAGGACATGCCTTCCAGCCCCGTCACCAGCTTGGTTACCCTCCTCTGGACACATTCAAGGACCTTCACATCCTTCTGACATGGTGGGGCCCAGAACTGCACACAATACTCAAGGTGAGGTCCCCTTTGCCCCCTTACATTTGACAGTGTTTCCTTCCCTACAGGCTGCTCTCTAGAAGATGATGGTGAGTGTTCCATTGATTGTTCTGTGTTTTTCTTATCCATTTCCATCTCAGAAGAAGTATTGTCATCTTCTCCAGTCCATCTGTTCAGCTGCTTATCAACCAGCCTGTCAAGAAGCTGGGGTAGGTGATCTTCCTCAATTGATATTATTCTTTGGAGATGCGATGCTTTAGACATTCCTCCAGTGGCTCCAGCATCAGGCTCTACAGATAGAATTCCATTCAGTCCAGCAGAATTCCTTCTCTTTGAGTTATTGAAAACATCATCATCTTCAAATGAATGGCTAGACAGAGAAAAAAAGTAAGTACATCACAAAAATATATTGGACCTGGATTCCTAGTGTTTTATTCTAGTGTAACTGAATTTAATCTCCCATGTTTTTTACTACTCACAGCAGGCATAGTAGATTCACAGTCCAATGTCTACTGAAAAGTCAGCTCATCATACAATGTGTGTGTGTATATATATATGTATATATATATATATAGCATGCTTGATAATTATAAGTAGCATGGATAAAGCTAATAACTTGGGGGAAAACCTGAACCAGAATACAAACCATAAGATTAGCCTCACTTCTAACCTCATGGAATAGCTAAAGTAAATTTCCCTACTGTGACTTCCTCCTCCCCCCCTGCCCCCATTCTGCAAGAATAAAATGACCCCCCAACCCAGACCCTTTCTATATGCAATCTAATTCTCTCTTTAGCAGGTAAGAGGGACATGGGTTTGTTTAATACGGATGAAAAAAAGGCTAAGTGGGGATTCAACAGAAGTGGAAGTGTAGATAAAACAGATCCAGAGTCTTCTCAGATGTGCACAAAGATGCAGGCTGCAATAAGAGAAATGCTGACTTGATACAGGGAACAAAATGTTTTCATGAGACTGGTGCAGCAAAGGAACAGGTGCCCAAAGAGGCTGTGGGACCTCCATCCAGATGCTCAAAAATTCAACTGAACAAGGCCCTGAGCAACCTTATCTAGTTTTGGAGTTATCCCCATTTGAAGAGGAGATTGGACTGGAGACAACAGAGGTCCTTCCCACCTAAATTTTTCTAGATTTTTGTGCCATAATTGCTTTTGCCAATTATGCTCCACTTCTCAGTACTGAACTGTGTCCCAAAAGCTTTCCCTCTTTACACTTCATGACCCTGTGCCTGCAGGGATATTGCCGCAGCTGCTATTTCAAAGTTAAATACTAGTCTTCTTTCCAGCTCCTCTTGACTCAAAGGAAACATGCTAGTGTTTCACTGACATCACCACCTTGTTCCTGTTGATTTCAAGTTTACGACCACACAGCTAAGAATTAAATTCTCCATGTTTTACCGGTTCCACATCCCATACTTTACAACAGGACTGCTGCCCTCTACAATAAGAGGGGAGGAGGTATACTCTTTCAGGGAGTTACCAAGGACATTGTACCACATCAACATAGTGTAATGGGACAGCTCCTGTGCCTCCCAGCATATACTCATCCACAATGGGGAAATCTCTTGCCTTTGCAGACAGTACAATTGTTTTATGTGAAAATTTGTTTCTTTATTTCCAAATAAATTTCATTATTTCAAAAATTTTCCAAATTTCTTAAAAAACACAGTAATCTTACAGTGACAGACACATTAGAAATACATGCTTTGAAAAGTCCAAAGGCATCAGAAAGAAAACATTCCACATCACCTTTCTATAAGCCTCATCGTACTCAAACAGGGAACACACAAAAAAAAGTTCTTACCTGTTAGGCAGCATCTTGCCCTCTATGTATTTCCCAATGACAGACCCTGATCTTTGCTTCCAGCTGGCTTTCGGAACACTTGCTTTGCATTTCTGCAGAAATACAGATTCTTCTTACTAATTTACTCCTGTTGTTCATTATGGTTAGCTGCCTTCATTCCTAATGCTTAAATAATGCAATGAATATGAAAGAAAAAAATTGTAGAAAAAATCCTACAGGTATAAATGCTTCAAAATCCTGACTGATGAACAATCAGAACACGGAAACTCCAGATCCTGCAAGAATTCATCTGCTTTGTAAACTAAGCAGACCACAATTAAACAGCGTAATGTCATGAAAAGAAGTCAATAAATATATTTTTTTACACTAGCAGCTTCCTGTAGGACTAAGAACAAACAAGTGTAAACTAAGTGGCCTTAGTCTCCTTAAGTCAGGGTACTTCTGGGATTTCTTAGGGGCCCATTCTCTGCCGGTGCTTAAAAAGTTAACGTGTTCTGCCCTTACCCAGTACTGACAGGTATTCAGGTACTGATTCAGGTACTCAGAAATTGTACTGTTGTATGAATGTTTCAGGATATTAGCTCTTCTTGACTGAATAGATTAACACAACTTAATTGTCCAATTTTTAGGTTATTTCATACTCTCATGATTGCATTCTTAGCTTCTTATAAAATACATTTATCTCCCTCAAGATGGCTCCAACTTTATAATTCTAAAAATGCAGCTCTTAAAATTGTTCAAATTTAAAAATCTTATTCTCAAGTGAGAAAAAAAATTATATAAATTAAGAAGGGGGCGAGATTTAAGTAGCTCAAGAGTCTGTCGCCTGCAAAGCCTTCTGATCCCCTTCTTTTGAGGCTGTTCTGATATGCGTTTGCTCAACACCGGATTTGAAAATAACAGCTGTTTACCTGTAAAAATATGTCACGTTCATCTTTGAGATGTTTGTTCCTCTCCCTGCAAAGAGAACACAAATAAAAGAAACACTGAGGCCAAGTATTTAGAACTGCTGACTTTTCTACTCAACACTAACAGACAAACTGGACAGTTGGCAGTGTAAAAGGCAAGACAAATGCACTTTGCATATCTCCACCCTTCATCATACTTTATCTATATTCTTACCACAGACAGTTCCCTGTCTGGGCCACTGAATCTCCAGTAGGGCAATGCTGATTAAAGCCAGCTGGCATCTGGCCCTCATTCTGTAGTTTATCAAAATAATGCCTTAATACATAGAAATCAGTTCTGGTCAATATGCCTTCACTTACTCTAGATTAGAATGTTTAAAGGTTTTCACAGTAAAGATGGCTTCTTACTGTGGAGAGGGTGTAATGAACGCCATCTCTATTCATCTGGTGACAGCTGTGAAGGACAGCTATGCCCCTCTGAGGGCTACGGTTGTGGCTGCCATGGAAAAGTCTCCCTAGGAAAACATCCATCTTCCCTTCATTTTGCAGAAAAGATGAAAATGTCAAGAAATGGAGACTCCAGGCAATCAGCCAGCTCTGATCAGATCTGACAACACATCTGCTTATTGTACATCATTCATTGTCTCCATCTATTGCTGGCCTGGTCACAAAAGAGACTGAGCAGCCATTACAGCCTTGGTGAACAGAAACAACTTCTGCTGTCAGATGTTTCCATCTGTGGCCCCATTACCAGCAGCAGGCAAGATCGCACCACATGGAGTGGCCTATGGGAAACACACTGCAAAGTAAGAGCCTTTCCTCAAGTATGGGAACTTTTTAGGTAACTTAAAATGAGGCCTCCTGAAGGAAGTGCAGTGAATGAAGGCCTACAGGCAAGTACAATCTATAGCCCATGCAAACTTACCATTAAGCAAACGAAAACTAACATTGCTCCACATTGAAAAGAGGGTCACAATTGACTGAACACAACTCCAAACTTTGAAGTCTATCAATACAGAAATGTTACAGAGAAATTCAGCTAACTATATTTTGATATAATTTTACAAATAAACATTTTGGGGAAAGAATCTTCGTTTTGGGTGCACTCCCATCACTTCAGAAACAGCAGAGCCTTTTAACAAGCTTCAAGTCACCTGCAGCCAGGCTTCTACCACAGAAGCAGCTTACAACAGTTCACCACTGTTTTGTTTTATTTTTTACTTTTGAAATGGAGATTGTCCTACAATACCAAATTGCCAAAACAAAGCAATCTTTCATATGTACTGCCTTCTACTGTGTGCAAGAACAGGGCATGTTCCATATGTAACCATTTTTGCTATCTTTTGTGTCATTATCCTGTGGCGGGTTGACCTTGACTGGCTGCCAGATGTGCATCCAGCTGCCCTCTCACTCCCCTTCCTCAACAGAACTGGGGAAGAAAATAAGATGGAAAAGCTTGTGGGTCAAGATAAAGACAGGAAGATTGCTTATCAACTGCCATCACAGACAAAACAGACTCAACTGTAGGAAGATGAGAAACAAAGACAAAACTAAAGTAACCTTGTCCCCAACACCCCTTCTTCCCAGGCTCAACTTCATTCCTGCACTCTCGACTCTTCTACCTCCTTCCCAATCTTGAGTGGTGCAGGGGGATGGGGAATGGCGGTGCTGTGGTTGGTCCATAACAGCTCCTCTCTGCTTCTCTTTCCTCCTCACGCTTCTCCCCTGCTCCAGTGTGGGTTCCCTCCCACAGGTTACAGTCCTTCACAAACTGCTCCAGCATGGGTCCTTTCCATGGGGCACAGTCCTTCAGGAACAGACTGCTCCAGTGTGGGTCCCCCTGGGGCCGCAGTTCCTGCCAGAAAACCTGCTCCTGCATGGGCTCCTCTCCACAGACCATAGCTCCTGCCAGGAGCCTGCTCCTGCATGGGATCTGCGCAGGCTGCAGGGGAATCTCTGCTCTGGCACCTGGAGGACCTCCTCCCCCTCCTTCTTCACAGACCTGGGTGTCTGCAGGGCTGTTTCTCACCCATTTTTTCCTTACTCGTCTCTCTCGCAACTGCTGCAAAGTGTTTTCTACCGGTTCTTACCCAGGCTTTCCCAGAGACACCACCACCTTGGCTGTGGCGCTCAGCCGTGCCCTGCGGTGGGTCCACTGGAGCTGGCTGGAACCTGCTGTGTCTGGCATGGGACAGCCCCGGCCTCTCCTCTCTGTCACGGAGGCCACCCCCGCAGCACCCCGCTGCCAACACTGGGACACCGACACCCAGTACATATCCCAACATAATTTCATCCTTTAATGTACCTCTTTAGAATGATGCAAGAAGTTCTTGAATGTAAGGTCTGCATTACCTTAAAAAATCCAGCTGCTTCAGAAGTCCTGACTTCTCTCTCTGTAAGGTTTCTGTCACTCGGTACACCTCCCTGTAATGAAAAGAGAGAAATAAAATTGTTCTAACCATGGTAATAACACCATTAAAATGCTTCCCCCTAGGAGTATCCATATTTGGGACTTCAGCTTCTCCAAACCTGTCGACTTTATTCTGCATGAATGGTTACTAATTTTTAAAAAGTTCATTCAGTATAAGGCCCAAGTATCACAGCAGTTTGAGTTAGCAGAGGAAGGAGTAGAGGTTCTTTTTAAAAAAATTATAGCTTTGTAATTTCTTCATCCAGAGAGCTTAATATACACCGATACTGGCACTTGCACCATTCAGAGAAGACATACTGCTGAAATCCTTCTTGCTCATGGCCACTAAAGGCCATGTAAAATTTTATCCAAAATTAGAGTTTATCTTGCTGCTGGAACCATACGTCAGGCTCACACATCTACAATCTCTAAAATTTGTTTTCAGTTCTTAACACTTATGCAGCTTTAAACATTGGACAGAGCGCCTCAGATTTTTACACTAGATTTACACCATTTACTTTGTCTTAATGCAACTCCGTGTCTGGCCTTAAATGTTTTTTGCCTTTCAGTGAAGCCTCAAGTTCTTCCTGTGCACAGTCTGAACATTACACCTGCTTCAACAGCACTGGTCTTACCAGACTGATACAGATGTTTAAAGCAACACTGTGCAGTTGAGTGGGGCTGAGCTCTAATTCCATAAAACACTATTGAATCCAAAGTGCTTTGTACATGCAGCAGTATTATTCAGCAGTCTGACCACTGGGCAGATTTCCTCTGTAGCTTTAAAACCAGATCATTCCACGGTCTTTGCTCTGGATCTGAAAAGAGAGGCCTCAAAGAGGAAACAAACCACCTTGAGGAGGAGTATTTCTATTGTCTACTTCCAAAACACACATCAAACATGCAAAACTAAAAATAGTGTTCTAAACGCAGTGGCTGTTCTTTAACAATCATTTAGCAACAAAGTTCATTAATTATACACCCAAGAGAAATTAAATTAGTAATAACAAAGTAGAGTTTGGCACAAAGCTTAACAGAAATATGACATTTGATCTAATATTCTGCTCTATCCTGAAATATGCCAAACAGCCACAGATCTGAGTTACGTAGTTCATTGCTGAAATGTATAGTCTGGCAAGGTATGCACCACAGTCTGCCATCCATGTGCTCTCCATTGGCAACAAGAGGGTTTTACAGATCCCTGAGCATTTTTTTAAAACTATCTTCTGTTAAATGGACTTCAGTGAACATTTCTGCCAATTACAGCTTCAGAGTAATGTAACTCTTGCTTTGTGCAGAAGGCTGGAGCAACACAGGTAGATTGATCTGCTACTTAAAGGCCATTTCTATCCCTCAAAATATGAATTGTAAATATTTCTTTTCAAAAAATATTTTTTAATTCAGAGTCAGAATCTGAAATCCAAAACATTTGAACTGGAAACACCAAAATGATGGTTCTGGATTGCCATAAGGCCTTGTGTGAATTGTGATTTAGCTGCATAAGCTACGTTTTATCTTGCCGGCCAGGCTCCTTGGTCAGAAACGATGTACAAGACTTGCTGTTGATGAAGAAAAGAAGCACATCCTAGCCGTCTCATAGCCAGAGTACATTCTGAGAAGCAAGCTTCAGATAGACTTATCTTTGAGGAGGATGGAGCATCATGTGCCACAACTGTAATTTCTGTAAAGAATCCCACTGGTATTTCAAAACTAAGACATAATTTTTAACCAATTAAACTGATTTTTAATTCCAATCACCCTCAACAAATGGAGGGGTGGGAGAACACTAACATTTTGAAGAAGTAGCAAAAGATTCTGTAGAAGTCAGATACGCTACAGAAAACAGGCTGAATTACTTGGGGAAAAATGCCTAGAACTGTACTTGGTTTGCTGGTGGTTTCTCCTCATGACACGAACTTAAATCACAGCACTGAATACCCTGAAAAGGAGGCTCACTGGCACACTAAGCGAATGCACTAGAATCACTGCAGCTGGAGACTTACACTTCCTTCTCCTCGTGTAGTCTTGTCGCCTCCTCCTGAAGCACCTGTAACTGTTGTTGAGCCAGGCTTAGTTCGTGAGATGTTCTCTCCAGGTCTCTCAGCAGCTCCTGGTTAGTCAGCTTCAGCTTGGTGTTCTCTACTTTGGTTTCTTCTTTGCCACTGAGAAGTTCTGTACATTGCTGCTCTAGCTGGGATGCAAGAAAAGAGAACAGAAAGTATTATAACTAACTGGGGCATCTTGGTTTTGAGGCTTTCAATTCAAGTCTTAGAGGTTAGTTGAATAGGAAGCTATTTCTATCAAAGTCAATGTATGAGTAACACACATATGCTGCTCTTCCACTGCTCTGTATACAGACATAATTACATTACACAAAACCAAAGCCATTCCGCTCTGTGATTGAATTTCATCCAGTTTAAAAATGCACCAGGAAAAACCACAAAAAAGGTGTTTACAGAGCAGATTAGCAGTAGTTAGTTGATATTCGCAACTGTTATTTTAGACAATTTCCCACAATGACAAGACCTACACAGAGCAATTCAGAGTTATGCCTAAAAACTGTTAGATTTAAATCTGGCAGCTGATAAACCTACCCACCCCCAGTAATATCAACAAGCAGTAACCTTTCTGCCACCTCAGCTAAATCTGCAAAGAAGTGTGAATTAGAGCTTTTTTATTCACTTTTATATTCACCCTCCAAAGTATATACAAAGGAAACATACACCCTCCCTGTGAAACAGATAACAGCAGATGACAGTGGTTTCTAGTATGTGAAGAAGTTCCACCTGTTTCTCCCTGGCTAACCGAGCAAATTAAGGTGACAGAGCAAAAGTTAAGTAGATTAAAATTAATCCACTTCATATTAGGGAAGGCACTGCTGACCTGAAGACATAAAAGCTTTTTTTATTTTTTATTTTATTTTTTTCAGTATGCATTTTAAGGGATGTAAAATGTACTAGGAGCATTACAATGATACCACTTCCATCTTCCAGATCTGAGACACAGTGGAGGATTTTGTTAGAACTCTCATTTTGCACATCACAAAAAACAGAGGTCACCCAAACCAAAATCTCTCCCTATCCAGCTCTGCCAGTCCGTTCAGGCTCCACAGCACCACTGTTGTTCTAGTCTCGGTTTTGAATGCAATCTTAAGGCCCAGGTTCAAAACAAAAGCAGAAAATACTTTCTAGCTGGGATTGTGAAAGGTCAGGAGAAAGAGTAGAGTGGGAGCACTTATCTCAGCAGCAGCACCAGCTCAATACACTTGCTGAACTGTAGCCTCAGCAGGCTCACAGCTCATATGGAACACTGACTAGCTGGGCATCAAACTACTGCTGAGCAATGTTGGTTTACATTGACAGATCACTTCAGTTCCTGAGTATTGCTTCCACTCCTTGACAGAACGAAGTTACCTATTCTAGGTAAAAGACCAGATGCTTGAGGTATTAGAAGACAAGACTTTCTTATATAGAGGAGTGGTTTGGGGAGAAGTAAAAAGTGATCACACAAAGATGAACTTTCAAAAAGCTTAAGAGCAACATATTGCAGGCAGAAATCCCACTTACACAGCACTACGGCCATCTGAAAACTTACACAGAGGCTGGCCTGGAAATGTAACTGCAATGGTAGCCATCATCAGCTCCCAGAATCATAGGTACTGATGGTAGAAATACTTGCTATAAATCCTGGTGCTTACTCTTGTGAGAAAAACAGTTATGTTGAAACTATGCTCAATAGCAGATGCTCATAATATTTAAACCCCAGGACACAAGAAGAGGAGAAAGGGTTATTTCACAGCAAAACAGAGCTCCTTCCTCTCACTGTATCTATACAATCCTTCAAGTGATACTGAACACTACTTTTAAAGCATTCATCTAAACAACTCCCAGTAGAGTGGAATAACTCATTAGGTGGATGCTCAGCTGGTATAGAATGGCATAGACTCTACAGGCTCTGGCTGCTTATTGGAGCTGCAGATTGGCTCCCATGGTCATCAAGCAGATGAAAATTGATTGGGAAAGACCCACGGCCCACAGCCATGTTTAAGAAAATCTAGGGAGCAGAAAGAGTTAACCAATTACCACAGGTCAACCAGACACAGGAGCCAAGGGTGTATATTCTCTTCTCTTTGACAAAAATGGGAGGAATACAAACAAACTGTAGCTGAGGACAGCTATTACTGTCCCTCAAAGACACATACATTATGCACTCTCCATGCATTCCCTTGTTCTCAGCTCAGCATCCTTTCTGTATTTTTTCCTCTTTTTTTTTTTTCCTAATTATTTCAGGTACATGTGGAAGATGAAACATTTATACAGTGTTGTAAGGCTGGCGATTATTTTGTTCTTTATGCCTTTCTTAACAATCCTGTGACTTGATTTGCATTTTTTGAGTGCTATTGATCCATGTTCTCATGGATCTCTCACTCAGAATCCCAAGATCATGCTCTTACGTGGCTGTCATCAGCACAGAACCCATCATTTTATGTGGGAAGCCCAGTAACTCTCCTGCATTTTACCTTGTCCACACCTACTTTCTTCCCCTAATAGAAGATTCTGTGCTCTATATGTTATGCTGGACATCCTCTGTCCTCAGTGCCTCCTTCTGAGACATGCCATCACACATCCCTGGAGGAACACTACTGAGAATACCTTGTGCTTTATCTAAGCCATGTAGAGCAAGCTGATAATTCAAGATCATGGTGGCCAGCAAAAAGGCCTAGCCAAAGGAATCTTGGCCTACAGAAGGCCAGTCAGCATGGAATCAGATCAGTATTTCAGTCACGCCAGGCAGAATACCCTCATAAAGGAGACTCCCTCTGGCTAAGTCAGCAGAAACAACACTGAACTCATCTTGTCTGGAAATTCCCATTCACATTTTTTTATAATAACAGGAATAATTAGATCATATTTAAAAAAAAAAAAAAAGAAAAAAGAAAAGAAAAAGTCTTATTAATGAAGTTTGGAAAAAAGCATTTGTATTACTCCCAAGAGGTTCCCTTATATAATCAAGCCTGGAAGGTGTAATTAAACCAAGCTACCATTACCATGTGCAAGAATAGATTTAATTATCAAAGTATATTTCCATCCAAAAGGAGGAGGTGAAAGTGACAGAGCGCTCTAGATAAGAAAAACATTAGATGGGTCGAAGTAAACCTAGCACACATTAATATCTAGGTGAATGAAGAGTAATACCAGAAAATGAGTGGGGTTATAGTATCATAAAAACAGATCTGAGGAAAGATGAGAGCCACTGTCAGAGATCTTCATTAGGAATTAGAAAAATATATGTACAAAACACTGTGTCTAACTACACTGAGTTCAGCATTCAAATAAACAGGCTAGGCTGCTATACCAGGAAAAAAAATAATCAAATATTGCATGTAAGACTGACAATGGATACCAATCAGCTGGTTGAATGACAAAAGTTTCAAATGCCATTAATCATCTGAATAGAATTATCTCACTCATCACATCATTAGAAGTAGTGAATTCCATCTGTCCAACATAGCTTCCTTTCCATAAAAATAAAATGGGATAGTTTAATTTTTATGGTAGTATGAAGATCCTGTCCTTCAAAAGCACCCTTGCTGAGATTCATGCAAATTCATAAAGGAGAGGGGAAATGATAAATAATAGAAATTACAAATAAAATACAAAACACAGTAATATTACTACTAATAAACAATGCAATGAAAAGGAAAACATAAAATTAGATAAAAAACAATACTAATAAAAATAACACAGACATTGTTTTATATTCTCCAAGATAGGCAATAGTAGACAAGAGGCAGTGTAGACCATAATCATAAGATTAACCTTCCTGAAACTGCTGCCTTTATTGCTTGATTACACCAGGCTTAAAATTGAGTGTGAGCCTTTGAAAGCTTCTAAATATTTTAGAGAACCACAGAAAAAGGGTTTTATAGAACTACTGGTTGATAACTAAGTTTTAAACATAGCTTTACAGCAAACAAAACCAAAAAACCCATAATCAAAAAAGGAGAATATTAAAATATAATCATTGCAAAATTATGTTAATTTCTTGTATTTTTGCAGTTCACAATAAAAATGTCTGATTTCTGTGCCCCACAGTTATCTTCAAAATATAGATTATTTCATTATAGTGCTGCACTGTGGTAAACAGCCTGCATAAAATCACATCTATTCTGATTCACAGTGGTACTGAACAAAGGTAATTACCATCAGGCAGTTGATTTCAGTTATATAATGGCCTTTTAGTTCAGTCCTATATCCTCATCAGCTAAACTTGCATAATTACAGTAAGCTAGAGTTTTCTCTCCCCTCTTACTCAAGTAGAATCCTACAATTCCCGTCAGCTTCAGCAGCACCTGGCTTCATTCCTCAGAGAGGATCTTAAAAACTACACACAACTAAGAAACTGCCCTCAAACTCCTTTTTCCTCTTGCTTCCCTTCCCCTTTTACTTCTCTCCTACTTCCCAGGAATGGCACTGCTGCCAGGGAAAGGAATTTTACATGTATTTTATATTCATATTCTATAGAGGGAGTTGGTCTCACATCATCCCATTTCAGCCCCTTAAATTCCAGTGCTACTCGCTTTCCTTATCGCCAGTCATTCATGCACTGACCGTGGAGACACTTTACAGCAAGTTTACACATGCAGAAATACTCTGCTTCCCGAAGCAGGCCATGCATTTTAAGAAGTACAACACATCAGGCTTTAATACAGGAACTTGACAAGCTGTTACCGTTCAAGAGAAGTATGCACTGATATAAAACAGTTATCACAGAGAGATGTATCAGGAGCAGGTTGTTCAGGAGGAAGCACTTCAAGTTCATAGTGCTGAATCGTCCAAAATAAGTAAATGAGTAGCTGGTACAAGCTTTGAGCAAAGGTGGACACTGTAAGACCCAAATCACTGTTTCTCTGCTCTTGAGCTGTCTGGGCATTAAGCCAGTTCCTAACACACTGAAGGCAGTGGAATTCTGTTACGTTTTCATAAAATTAATCTAGTACCTGGGGAGAATACCTGCAGCATTTTTTTTCATTTTATCATATAAAAGGAAAACTGCTTTAGAAATAGAGGGTAACATTTTTCCTAAGCACATGCATCGAAGTCTAGCAGTCGTAACTTCACTTCTAAATGCGTTCAGGTATCTACACTCAGGACACAAAAGCAACAGAGGGTCACAGTCTGGCAGAACCACATCACACCAACTTGCATTTTTGGGACCTAAAATAGTACCTAAAGAAAATCATATGAACAAATAAAAATGATCCTTCAGTTAAAAAATAGATATAAATCAGAGTTAAAAAATAGATACAAATTAATACCCTTTTCTGTTTTTGAACCAATTGTTCCAGTTCTTGTTCTTTTGACAGGAGCTTGCACTCCAGCTCTTGACTGTAGGACTGAAACCTCTCTGTGTCCTGCAAAATTCAAAGAGGAAATGGATTAACAGAACAGCACGATTGCGTCAGCAGGAGGAGACGTAAGGCATCAGGTTTGAAAATAATAGGAAAGCTTTTCACAGTGAACATAATGAGCTACTGATAGAACTCAATTTAGGGATGGTATCTCTCATGAATCTAGACTCTGAGCTTCTATAAACTGGTATAGTCCAGCAACTTCAACAACTGCAGTTGCTACAGGATGTGCTGACTGCACATGAGCAGGTATCAAGTCTACAAAGCAGAAGCAGGTCTTCTGCCTTAGGTATAAGCCTTAGGAGCTTAGCCAACCTAAATCAATGAAGCTAGAATGCATCCTCCCATTTCCAGCTACATATACCCTCATCCTCTTATACACTAGCACTCATGCTCATCGGTTGCAGCAGTGAGCTGTTTCAGAGAGCTATACAAGCAGAAAAAAAACTGCAAAAAAGTGAATAGCTTTCTGCACATTTGGTTTCCTGAACCAGACAACTGCTGACAAAAACAAGTGCTAAGAATGCACTGGATGAAACAACCTGGACAAATTTAAATTATTATAGAGCTATACTGTAACTCACGTACAAGATATCAGGATTGACATGGGTGATACAGGCTACTGACAGACAGCACAGAAACTCATGTTGAAATAAAAGAAACAATACCTGCTACCTTTAAAATCCATCACTAACAACAATTTGTCACAGATGTCCTGCTGGTATAAGCAAGTGATCTGGGCTTCAGGCTCTGTCATTTACTTAGCAACTATATCAACCTGTCCACTAAGTATCCTGCCATCACTGGGAACTCCCAGTCCTATTTGGCATTACTCCTTCAGACACTCCTCAGCTGAGACAAATTGTCAGACCTCCCCTGAGTAAAATTGGGTTCCAGCAGTTCATATCAGCTGAGAATCTGTCCTATTCCTCCACAACAGGCTTCTACTCTCTAAGGTCCCCAGGAAAATTCCTCTAAACAAAAATAAAAGTTCCTGCAAGACAGCAGCAGTTCCTACATGCTTTTCCCCTTCAGCAGTACACGTAACCAAATGCACGTTAACTGGCTTCTTATGTGGAACAATATATATCCAAGTGAAAAAGACTAACTGCCCCTTTTGTACAACCTTCAGTCAGCAGGGTATTAAGTATCGCAAATAGCTACAATTTGTACTTATTTGCATCTTACCAATTTCTTTAAATGTATTCTTCAAGAGCTGCTCTTCACTCAAGCCATAATAATTCTCCTTTTATATGGCATCAATGCATCTCTCCAGGCTGTAAAGTCTTTGTGAGACTTTGCATTAGAGAAAGAATTTAACAGTCAGATCTCCCCAAATCCCAAATTAGTCATGCCAAGAAACAAACCTTCCTGAGTGCCTGACAACCATTAGTGTGAATGCTGACTAAACTGTAAATAGCTTCAGTGGGAAGCTTTAATGAAAAAGCTTGAAAGAAACGGCTTTACCTCAAATATAGAACTAATTAGGAGATCCAACAATCATTGCTAATGGAAAAGTCTTTGTTGTTTTAGGATTTTCAATACAACTTCAGTTGTGGGCTATTAAGAGCATATAAACCACTTCTTCCACAACAACTGCTGTCAGGCAAAGTTGCAAATACTTTTTATCCTTCAGCTGATATACTAACCTTATATAAACGGTTTATCTCATCCACCACTAAAAACTGCTCTCAGCTTGGAATGGAAAAAACTTGACAATTCTAATTCAGGTTCACTACCCTGTGAGGCAAGTGAAAAGACTAATACCTTCGACAGCTGATTAAGGCTCTTTTTGCTCTAACACACTTTATGTCAGGAAACAAAAAATACTTTATATATGTGGATCACAAAAGGATTTTTTAGATATCATATTTAATTGAGAATGGAGGCAATAATTGATGGATATCCACTAGTTTTGGCAACTTTTTGTGTACCATGTGTTGTTTGAAACCATGTATTGGTTTCATTCATACGACTGCTTTCAAGACAACAAAAAGGCATGAGCCAGTAGGTCATGATTGGTCTTCCCAGGCCACCCAGAGAAGCTGTGGAACCTCAATCATTTGCATACTCAAAACTCAACTGGACAAGTCCCTGAGCAATCTGATCTAGTCTGAAAGTCAGGAGTAGCACAGGTGCCTTCCTATCTAAATGATTCTAAGATGACTCTTTCCTGGAGCATACTGGGAATTCTTGTTAGTGTCCTTGTTTTAGGAGAAAAAACAGGACAGAAAAATCCAAAGAAAAGACTATGAAAGCAGTAGAGGAGATTTAAAGGAGACTTCATAAAAATTCCTTGTCAGGTGTTCTGGAAGCACCATGGCAGTGACAAAAGAATCTGACCTATGTTTACTTTGCAAATAGCTGTGGTAGTTTCAGAAATTACCACCGCTTGATTTATCTCTTGTTGTTCTTCAGTGAGAACTTATCCCCTCCCCAAAAGCAGAGACTGCAGAACTCAACAGGATTAGTGTCGCTCTCAACAACCTGAAAGAGCATTTTTCCTAATTGTGACCAGAAGTTGGACCTATAGCAGCATTGATAATACAATGAGGCTGTAGTTCCGTTGACTTTCAACTTTCAGTTTACAGCTGCTACTGTGTGCCAACCACTGAGCACAGGACATCAGTGCTCTTCCCATCCAAAAAGTCACTTAGTTTGAAGCTGCAGAGCCTGGACCAGTACAAAAGTAGCAGTGAGGTAAATGATGGTGGTTTTTTTATTCTGTTGTGAAACACATTTTGTGGGCTTTCAATTCACATGCAGAATGAGTATAAAACCACTGGAAGTGGGAGCAGAATCCATGCCCACAATAACAGAGAGACACTCACTTTCAAAAGAAACTGCTCTTTCTCCTTTTTGATTTGCTGTTCCATTTCCTCATAGAGATGCTGGATTTCTTCATCATAAGCAGCAATTTTCCTAATAAGAGATAAAAGCATACTGAGTGGGTCTTTGTAGCAGTACTTCAAGTCATGGCTCATTATGAGCTAAACCCCACATTTCTGCCTTAACACGAAACTCCAGAGAATGTTCTAGGGTTAAGAAAATAGGAATTTTTGTGCAGGAAAGGTGACAGATTAAGTTTTTATTTTTTTCACATGGAAGGCAAGCTTCAACAGCTCAAAGGCTAATAAAGTACACATCTAACATTTCCATATAAAGCAGCTGTTCATTATACAGTTTTAATGACTAGTAAATCTTAGGTTTAAGGAACAGAGCTTCCTAGTGACAATACTAAGAATTCCAGAGCCCAAGTTTGCCAGTTAAAAGTATTTTCACTGCAGCTTCACGGTTTGTCACTCTGGAACTGCACTGTTCACCATTCAAAAGCATTGAATGAGGTACTTCTATCATGTCTAAGATGGTTTCAGCTAGAACAGACTTATTGAAAGTCCTTCTTGAAAGCTGCCTTACTGCCTTTCTAACAGCTTTACTGAAACAAATTTGAAAAGCCCAGCTGAGGGACAGTAATAAATATGCTGTGCACAAGTGTACCTGACAGTAGAAAAAAAGAAGGACCTACAAAGCTCACTTTTTTCAATAGAATACTGCAATTAATAACCCGGCAGTTTGATACATGAAGGATTACATTGAGCAGATGCTTTGGTTTGGGCAGAAAAAAATTAACTGTTGAAAGGGAATAAGACAGCTGCTTCGTTCTGCTACTATTCTATTCTATTTTCATTAATCCAGAAACTGAAAAGCAAAAATCACTTTGCATCAAACTCAGGGGACATCCTAGAAAGATTTTTATCAGAGATTAATAGGGTCTTTATAAGACACTACTGTATGTTCCCCCACATTCCTCTTTCTAGAGCTGTTCCTTGAGCAATCTGCAGAATGCATCTGTTACAAATAAAGTACATCATCTCCTAGGGCATTCACATCACTAAGAGCAAGACAAGGAATATAAGGTAGAAAAAAAACCCGTTAATATTGTAATCTGGGTATCTACTATTTTTTTTGGTACCAAATACTTTACATATTCTATGTTTTCACTTATTAAAGGCCTGATTCTCTTCTCAGAGCCAAGCAAATTGGAAAGAAACTTCAAAAAATTTACCTAAGCTGAATGAGAAATATCAGAAACAAGTCTTTCTCTCCCCCTTTCAAACATCAGAACACTTGACATTGCCAGTGTGAATTTTCAAGCACATGTAAAAAATGAGGTGGGGGAAGACATTTTCTCAGGCTTTACAGCAGCAATAAACTAATATCAAGCTACACCAACTTGAGTAAAATGATTGCTGTCACTTATATTTTTGTAAACTCTGATTAGGTGAGAAAAGCAGCCCAGACAAGGGTGTTTTCATGTGACTGCAATGCTTCAAATGGAGAGTGCCAGAAAATCCAGAAGCCCTTTTTGCTGACTTAATGCCCCTTAGAGTGTAAAGTCAGGTCATGTTCTGGTCTCAGATTTTATTTTCTTAACACTAAGAAAATGCTTCATAACAAATTAGCACTCAATAGAATTAAATGACACAAATTCATAATAAATTAACAATTATTTAGAAAGCTATGGCAGAGATGCTAAGATCATGTTTAAAAACACTGTATTCATGCAGTATAATGTCACTTTGATCAGGGCTAGATTGACTATGTACTGAAAAACCCCGTAACTTTGCACAGGCAGAACACACTGCACAGCAGTCAGTGTTTCCATGGGAATCATAAAGATTTTCTTTGCTTCTGTGTGACAGGGAGAATAACTTTAGTCCTCTATTATTAAGCTGCTGATTTAGATGTTTCTTTCCTCTTATGTGTTTGGAAGCAAAAGATATGGCAGCACCATCAAGACTACATGCAGGAGGTACCTCTGGATTTAGGAAACTTTTTAGCTGGTCTGGCACATAAGCACATGCCATTTCTGCAGGCTGAATACTCGCCAAGCACTTCATTCATGGCTTACCATTCTTAACTCTGATCAAATTAAACAGAAAGATAAAATAATACCCTGTTATAAGCAAAAGTGTAACACAATTATAAGTAACGTAACCAACAAGCAGTAGAAAAAAATAATCCAATACATTAGCTGGCAAATAATCCCCACAAGCAGTCAGGGGAAAATAGTTAAAGCCATAAAGGCATATCATTGTTACGTGAAAAATGCAAAATGTTTTAATTAAAATCTCTATTCCCCAGGATCATACCATCCAGTTTTACTCCATACGTAATTGTATAATTTCAGCAATATTTGATAATGTGATCCTTCTCTTTCCAGTAATGCTGTGGAATAAACAGAGATGGAGACAGAAGGGAGATGGTGCTGTTGTTGAGCACATTAACCAAAATGGAATGTAACATGAGTTCACTAAGTTCAGATGATGAGCTCACGATCAACACACTCACAAGGGTTTAATTTCTGCCCCTTCATGTAGCTGCAGTGTGAATTGTTTGGGTTTCACAATTGCTGTTCATGCAGTTTGTTGTAATGGCTCTTCTTTCCCCTTAAAAAAATACAGTGATTTGCGCACAATCTCCTGAGATGCTGATTCTCCTGTTCTTTCACCAAAGGTGGACTCTGACACTGTCCTATGCTAAGCCCAATGAGAAGTCAGTTCATCCTTCCCTTCCCGTTTACCCTTACCTTTATCCTTTCTGTTTAAAACTGTTGTTTGAAACACAGTCCACCTTTTTACTAGGTTTGTCTTTCAAATGCAAAGCACAGCAGCAGACAGAGCTAATGGCAGCTGAAGATTTTATCTGCTGTTAGAAGAAAAAGGTTTCTTTCTCATCTGTTTTAAGCTTACTTCCTATTAGTCTTTAATGCACCTTGGTTCTACTGCTAGGGATTTGAAGAACAGTTCTTCGTTCAGCCTAGTCAATGGTCTCATGGCTTTGTAACAGTCTATGGTATCCCACTCCAGCCTTTACCTCCTCACTCAAGAGATCCTACCTTTTAAAAAGAGCTCAGTCAGAATAGCTGTTCCATTCCTTTAACCACTGAGTTGCCATTCTCTGTACCTTTCTTCATTCCACTACAGTCTTCTTGTGTTGCAGAGACCAGAACTTCCCTCAGTACTCAAGAAGTGGGTGCACCAGGATTCTATGTAGTGGCAAAAACATGCTTTGTCATGCTCTCAGTACCCTTCCTGATCATGCACAGCATTCTACTGGGTTTTTTTTGGCTACCATTGCATCCTGAACTGATGATTTCAGGAAGCTCTCTGCAATGACCCCAAGGGGTTTCTCCAGAGTTGTAACTGTCCATTCCAAGTTCAGCATCACGTAAGCATGACTTAAATTATTTTATCTTCCTTACATTTATCTACAGTGAAGTTCATCTACTGCTTTTTTCCCCACTCAATACACTACCCTATTATTTAAAAAACATCACTGCCAAATTTAAAAAGCCATCTAATTTTAAATTAGCACTTTAAATTAAATACAAATACCAGAAAATCAAGGAGAACTAACTTATCCCAGCAAACAAAAATCGTATCCACTGTGTACATGCCAAAAGCAAAATGGATGAATGTATGGAGCTACTAGTCCACACTTCCAGTGCACAGCTTAGCTATTGCTGATTCCAGCACCAGACCAGATATATGTACAATATTTGGTTTGATACATTACCACAGTAAAAGTCTCTCACTTTTGTTTAAATAAAAGGAAATAAAGAAGCAAATTAGTATTTTTAAAAGGAGAGGGTTTAAGCCTCGTATTTTCATCATGCCTTAAAATCTACAAATATAGGCAACAGCTCATCATCAATTCCTTTATGATGACAAAGACCAGTAAGGAGAACACCACCAGCTCTGGGATAAAAAATGTGGCCGTTTGCTCTGTTTTCCTCAAAGTGTATTCAGTTCTGTGTAAAAATGCATCAGCAGTATTTTGGCTGTTGCTCTACTGAACCAGAATTACAGATCACCTAAAAGGAGAAACACACCCATGGTTATATTGGCACAGAATATATCTGATGCACTAATAGACCTCTTAGTGTATCAGGAATATATTTGATATCTTGTTAGGAACCTTTGTTGAAACTCTTTAACTAAGGGATCACATTGGTAGGTTTTAAGTTTCTTCTCCAACAATTGTTTTAACTGCTTAATATAAAACTGAGGTAAGGTTAATATCTGACAAAAATCAGAGTGGGTCAGTTTACCCGAAATGCTAAAGCAGGCCTTTAATGCTAGAAAAAATCACGGCCTGTTACTAAGTAATAAAAACAGTCACACACTAAGCATGCATGGTGCATAATTTACATGTTCAGAGGACAAAAATACTAGTACCTGTAAGACAGTCAGCAGTAGACAGTACAATATGCAAATGTCTTCTTTGAGAGTATTTAAAAGTTACCAACATTTTTTCCGTGGAAAATACCTTACTTGGCATATAGAAGGTTTCTTTAAATATATAGGCTCATATATATATATACACATGCATATACATAAATAAATATCTATAAATAAAAATTCACAGGGAGATCAACTCTATGCCTTTGAGTAACACCCAACAAAGTACCACAAATTTCCTCTATGCTGCATGTTATACATATGTATTATAAACTTATTTGTAAGTTTACTGAGCTCTGTGAGAACAGGTTTGTAAGAGATGTGTTAACACTGGTATAGATTAAGAATTAAAGTGTTGAGATGACTAGGCCTTAGCATGTGTGTATGTTTTCACTAATAAAATTCACTCCTGATAAACTGGATGGGAGAAACAGGATCAGGTTGTCATCTTTCATGTTTGTGTGAATGCTGCTTGTGTTTAGGTGGGTGCCAGTAGAGGCACCGCTTTCTAAGCAGCATCAGTCTGCACAGTCCCCCATGTGTTTGTCTTAAGAATATACGTTCAGCCTCACTACTGGCTGGACCTACAAGTGGGAACAGCAGCAGCTGGACAGGAGGAAACTCCTGGGTCTCTTAGACTACAGGATTCAGGTTCATGAATGAAAATATGCATGTGTGAAAGCTCCAGAAGAAAAGACAAAAAACAGGTATAGAAGAATGGCATGGGTTGACAGCATAGATTGGCAGGGCATAAAGATCTCAGCACATGCACACGAAGGTTCTGAGGGCATCCAGGTTAGAAAAAAACAAACAACTTAAGACAAAAGCACAGCCTACATCTAAGAAAGGGGAAAAAAGGCTGACAGTAGACTGCATTATTGCCTAATCACTCACAGAGGTGAGTTAGGAAGGAAAGATGAAAGATCATATTCATTCTCAGCTTTCAAAGGGTACTATTGTCACCAATCAAGAACAACCCAGGAGACATGATAAGACCTCAATAAGCAACATCCCTTATCTTCTGTGACCCCACAGTAAATCCTGGCCAGTCTATGTGGACACATGCATCTTAGTGCTAATAAGTATGTGAGTATAAAAAAAAAATAAATCACCCCTCTATATGGTCTGTCTTGAGCTTTGCTGTTATTTGTACATAGTTTACAATAAAAGAGGTTATTCATCCCCACTGTTACCAAAGACAGTATTACTCCTCTGATAGTTCTGAATCCTTCCAGCTCTACATTATAAACAAAACAACAAACTATGTGCTGAAATTAGAGGTGTTATCAGGAGCAACAGAAAGAAGAAATGAGCTAAAACTTGGTTTTGCTACAAAGACATAAAAATCCAATGCATTTTTAAGGTGGAGATTTCAGGTCAGTCAGAAGAGTCAGGTAATGGTAATGTACTCCCTGTGCACCTCTGTGCTGATCACAGCTATTCAACGAATTTAGTCATTCAGTTCCCAAAAAACACTGACAAGAGTATGACAAAAAGAAACAAAAACCACAAACCTCTCATCACACATGGTTGTTAATAATCTCTAGTCTAAAAGAGACAGCACAACTATCTCTATGCTGTTTCCAGCTGACTAGCTGTCTGAAGGCTAAAACCACACTTGTAGACTTAGATTAAAATGCTGCTATCAATATAAACCAATTGTCTTTAATAACCATATGTTTTTAGGGTTTTTTTTCCTTCAGAAGCCTTGTCACATTCTCAGAATAGCCAGGAGAGTGCTGAACAAATGAAGTAAATGTTCAGCAATATATTTGCCTTTATTACTTAATCTGTAAGAATCTGAAATTCAGAAGTGACACTTTATAATAAAAATACAGGGGAACTTCAACTATAAGCATCATTTTGCATTCTATTTAGATTTAGCATAAAAAATTTTTCCCCTCTAGATAGCTACATATTAAAGGATGATCTATTAATTTTAGTTCTTATATATTAGTTTTTATATATGCGCTTTATATATTTGTTTATATATATACACACATATTATATATGTTTTTATATATAAAACCAATATATATTGTTTACCATATTTCATATGTTTGTTTTAGATATATATATTTGTTAACTTTCATTTTCACTGGTATCAGTATTTTGTGCTGCTTTAACATCTTAAACCTCTCATTTCTCTGGCCAGTTAATCCAGATTTATAGCTTTTCTGCATGTAATGTTTGCAAAGCACACAGACAATTTACCAGATTTACTGGTAAATCCGACTGTCCTCTGGAATCAAACTGATTAACTAGAAGTGAATTGCTTAATACTGTCTTAGAACTGCAATGCAATAATAAACATCTGCAAAAGAATTTCAATCAACAAAATCTGTTAACTGGAAGAGAAAAGCTAATTTCAGCCAGTTCTGCATTATAAATAATTTTACTGGTACTCTTTATGACTAATAAAATATTATATATAAAACATTATAATAAAATTTTATGTTATGGGAACTCTTGTGATTATAGTCCTTAGTTCTTCACTGAAATACCTTGTTTATTTCAAAGGTTCCAATAGTAGGTAAGATAGTTGTAAAACTACACAAACAGTCCAACAAAGAGAAGTACTAACTTTTTCAGAGCGCATTCCAACTCGTTCTTCTCATTATCAGCTTCTTGGAGCTGGGAAAAAATTCTGACCAGGAACTCTTCAAAATTGGAAAGTAAATGAGGTTCGTCTTTTCTCAGCTGCAACCAAAGCTGCTTCACATCACTCTCACTGAAAGAAGAGATCATAAAGGATTCATTAAGAAAGAACATTCTCAGGCTGCAATAAATGTTCACAGCATCCTAGTGGATGGAGGCTTCAGGGAATCGCTAGTCAGAACACAAAGCTTATTAAAAACAAGGGCTACTTAAGCAGTGCCAGATTTGAAAAGGGTGAGGTGGGTGGGAAATGATGGAAATTGCATTTATTCAAAAAAATGCATCATAAAGTTTGGCCATGCGTGACTGCAGAGAATCACTGCAACTGCTTGTTTAGTGGGTGCCTTGCCAGACAATTCATCTGAACAGGAATGGATAAGAAAGGAGACAGATGACATACACTATATGTACCATCCTGTCACTTCTATTAGAAGTAAAGAAGTTCCCATGAATCTGGGCAGGGTGGGGCAGTGGGAAAGCTAATCAAAAACACTTCCTCATGAGAAACAAATGAGACTTGGTCTCCTAAGTTACTTAGACAAGTTAAATTGCATTTGTACTGCCTTTTTTCATTTTCAACCCATTTTAATTCCACAGTGGGACTGCTACAAAAATCAGAATGTGACATCTTGAAAATTTTGATGTAAAGGTTTACCAGGAGAATGTTTTGTTTCCAAATCTGTTCAGCAGATACTGAAAAAAGATGTTCTACTGTGAATGATAATGTTTTTTTTAATACTTTGCCAAAATTCTCCTGAACAACTTTTGTTTGTTTCTTCCTGATTCATTCTCTTCCATGTGCATTGTAAGTCTGAACCTAGCAAGCAGAGTGCTATATTTAAAGGACAAAACAAGGATAAGGATAGAAAAAGTGGGTGACAAAAATCTCTTCATAATGAAAGCCTTTCAGGATGACTGACAATCAACTCTTTCCTGTAACAGGTATTCAGGTGAAAAGAAGCACTGATGAGCACTTTTATTTCATGGCAAGGATCACTGATGCATTTCTTAAACATTCCTACTCTCTGTCCAGATTCTCTCCCATTTTTGCCCCGTGCTTTTTTTGACCTATAACATTCATTGTGATTGACCAATGAATGTCAGGCCAACACACAAGAAGCTCTTAGAGCAGTTTTTGCAGTAGCATTATCAGAGCAATCACAACATGCAATTATGCACAAAGGGGAGAAAAAGCAGAAAAGGGGGAGAAAATGCTCTTTCTTATGGTTAACTGGTACACTTTAAACACAGCCCTTGCCAAAAAAGCAGTCACCATGCACTGTTTGACTAAAAATCAGTGGCATCTGTGGATATAATTATCTATGTTCAAAACCCATGGTGCATCAGTGGGTTACTGGTACAGCTTTCATATGGCACAAGCACGTTTCATATGCCTGCAACAACATAGCTTTGCTCTTGGAAATTTTGGTTGAATGGCATTTTATCATCTCTGACAACCAAGAAAATTAATTTTTAAAGAATCACTGTGTTACTGAGCAGCCTTGGTTCATGTCATTCACCTTGGATTCCATTAAAATCAAACCCAGAGCTGAATCATAAAAGATTTTACAGTCTATTACTATTGCTGCGAAGACTCACTCATCCAAAACCTTTTTGGCGCCAAGCCGATCCATCAGATTTGAGAACTGGAATTCTTCATCCTCATCATCACTCATGGCCTCTTTGCATTTAAGTGGGCAGGCTGTTTCTGATTGCTGCATCATCTCATTATTCAAAGCAATCTGCCCCAAAAGAAACTGGCCTAAGAATTAGAAATTACACACATTAGCATTTTCAGAACTTACTATAAGAAGCAGTGTCATTGAAGAGCAACATACTAAAGATCAAATTTTACAGTAAATATCATTTGTGAGGGAAACACCTACAGTTCTTTACAAGAAAAGGGAGTATAATGAAACAACAAAAGGACAAGGCATGGCAAGAGGATCCCTGAGTTCTATGCCTGACTTTGTCCCCAGTCTAATGTCTATCCTTCAGTAAATCACTCACCTCAAAATTCACAAACATACTGAAAAAATTCAGACCTCCATGAACAAAAGACAAAACTGCAGCAACAAACACTTTATAAATGTTGTGGCCTTATTTCTTGATATGCTTAAACAGAAGTTAGAAATCTAAAATAACCACAGCATTGCTATTGATAAAATGTACCTCCTATTTTAACATTCCTTTTAGTGCATGACCAAAGGCACACCTCAAATTCCTGTATAAACTGCATATAGAAAGCTATACTTTATTAACACTATTTCCCTCCATTTGACTCACTCACCTGACCCCTACAGCAGTTTCTTCCAACTATTTGGGTTATTTCTATTAATAACAGAAAGACTGCATCATGGAGATGTGATGGGATGGCTCCCATGACTGGAGTGTTGCAATGGAGGTGTTGCCTCAAGTCTTCAAAAGACTGATTAACAATTAAGAAGGCAGCGATAGTTTAAGGAAAAAAAACCTAAAACATGAGAATGTTTGCTATTCAAGGACTGTTCATATTATGTGTACTCAAGGTAAAGCTTATCTAGTTTTAAGATTCTGCTTACAATAGAGGATGCCTGAAGAGTCACAGACTTCCTAATTAAGGGCATACATCCTCTTTCCGCATTCAGAAGGGGTATTCTTCCCCAAACGACACCGAAGACCGCCAGAGACCACCGCACAGGCTTAGAAGACTCTGGGATGATTGCTCAAGAGAACAACATGTCATCCTTGCTCAACATAATGAATATGCAATAGTTAGGCGGAACATATGCATTAGATAGGCATGGTGTTTTAACTGTAGCGTGTAAGTATGGATTGAAAACCACAGTAGGTGCGCTTGATTTGTGGAAATCTTCCACCCTGCACCCTGCGCAGAATAAAGCAATGCCTCCTCTCTAAACATACTTTGTGTGTTTCAGGAGTTACTTTCTGATCAGGTAACAGAAGGATACAGGCTCTTTAGGAAGGACAGAAATGGAAGACGAGGAGGGGGAGTTGCAGCTGGAATGCATGGGGCTCTATGAGAGGACAGAAAAGGAGCTGATGGAGAGCTTATGGGTTAGGATTAAAGAGAGAACAGGCAAAGGGCACAGTATAGTGGGTGTCTGCTACAGGCCACCTGACCAGAAGAACAAGTGGATAAGGCCTTCTACAGACAGATAGGAACTGCCCCACGTTCACAGGCCCTGGTCCTCATGGGGAACTTCAACCACCCTGACATCTGTTGGAGGGACAACGCAGCAGGACATAAGCAAACCAGGAGGTTCCTGGAGTTCATTGATGATAACTTCCCCCTCCAAGGGATAGAAGAGCCAATGGAGAGGTGCTCTGCTGGACCTCATACACACCAACAAGTAAGGTCTTGTTGGGAATGTGAAAGTCAAAAGAAAACCTTGGCTGCATTGACCATGAGATGATAGATTTCAGGATCTGGAGGGCAGGGAGGAGAGTGATAAGCAAGCTCACAACCCTGGACTTCAGGAGAGCAGACTTCGGCCTCTTCAAAGATCTGCTTGGAAGACTCCCTTGGGATAAGGCCCTTGAGGGAAAAGGGGCCCAAGAAAGGTGGTTAATATTTAAGGATCACCTCCTCCAAGTTCAAGAGAGCTCCATCCCAATGAATAAGAAGCCAGGCAAAAATGCCAAGAGGCCTGCATGGATGAACAAGGAGCTCCTGGCCAAACTCAAACACAAAAAGAAAGCACATAGAGCGCGGAAGCAAGGACTGGTAACCTGGGAGGGACACAGAAACATTGTCTGGGCAATCAGCAATGAAGTTAGGAAAGCTAAACACCAAACAGAACTGCACCTGGACAAGGATGTTAAAAAAAAAAAAAAAAAAAAAAAAAAAGGCTTCTCTAAGTACTTAGGAGACAAAAGGAAGACTAGGGAAAATGTGTCCCTCAGTGAGATGAGGGACTTGGATACACAGGATATGGAAAAGGCAAAAGTACTGAATGCCTGCTTTGCCTCAGTCTTTGCTAGCAAGACTGGCCTTCAGGAATCCCAAGTCCCAGAGATCAGAGAGAAAGGCTGGAGCAAGGAAGACGTACACTTGGTGGAAGAGGATCAACCAGGTCAGGGAATACTTAAGTAAACTGGACATATATAATTCTGTGGGCCCTTATGGGAGGCACTCAGGAGTGCTGAGGGATGTGGCAGATGTCACTGTGAGGCCACTCTTGATAATCTTAGATTGATCATGGTGACTGGGAGAAGTGCCTGAAGACTGGAGGAAAACAAATGTCACTCCAATCTTCAAGAAGGGTGAGAAAGAAGACCCAGGGAATCACAGGCTAGTCAGCCTAACCTTGATCCCTGGAAAGGTGGTGGAGCACCTAATCCTGCAAACCATTTCCAGACACGTTAAGGATGAGAAAATTATCAGGAGTAGTTAGCACAGATTCACCAAGGGGAAGTCATGCTTGACCAAACTGATAAACTTCTATGATGAAATGACTGGCCTGGTAGATGAGGGGAGAGCTGTGGATATTGTCTACCTGGACTTGAGTAAGGCCTCCAACGAGATCCTTATAGAGAAGCTGTTGATATACAGGCTGGATGAGCATTCAGTGAGGTGGATTGAAAAGTGGCTGAATGGCTGGGCTCAGACGGTGGTGATCAGTAGTGCAAAGTCTAGTTGGAGGCCAGTGACTAGCAAGTACCCCAGGGATCAATACTGGATCCAGTCCGATTTAACATCTTCATTAATGACGTGGATGATGGGGCAGAGTGCACCCTCAGCAAGTTTGCAGATGACACCAAACCAGGAGGAGTGGCTGATACACCAGGAGTTTGTGTGGCCATCTAGAGGGACCTCAACAGTCTGGAGAAATGGGCTGACAGGAATCTCATGAAGTTCAAGAAGGCAAGGTCCTGCACCTGGGGAGGAACAACCCCATGCACCAGTATGTGCTGGGAGCCACCCATCTGGAAAGCAGCTTGGCAGAAAAGGAGCTGGGTATCCTGGTGGACACCAGGTTGAACAGGACCCAGCAATGTGCCCTTGCTGCAAAGAAGGCTGATGGTATCCTCAGCTGCATTAGACAGAGTATTGGCAGCAGGTTGAGGAAAGTGATCCTTCCCCTTTATTCAGCACTGGGGAGGCCACGCCTGGAGTTCTGGGTCCAGTTCAGGGCTTCCCAGTACAAAAGAGACATGGACATACTGGAGAGGGTCCAACAAAGGGCCAAGAAGATGATTAAGGGTCTGGAGTATCCTTCATATGAGGAAAGGCTGAGAGAGCTGGGAATGTTTAGCCTAGAGACGAGACGGCTCAGGGATACAATCAATGTATGTAAATACCTGAAGGGAGGGTGCAGAGAGGATGGAGCCAGGCTCTTTTCTGTGGTGGTGCCCAGTGACAGTACAGAGGCAATGGGCACAGACAGAAACACAGGAGGTTCCATCTGAACATCAGGAAACACTTTTTTACTGTGAGGATGACTGAGCACCGGCACAGGTTGCCCAGGGAGGTTGCAGAGTCTCCCTCCTTGGAGATACTCAAAAGCCATCTGGACATTGCCCTGAGCAACTGGCCTGAGGTGTCCCTGCTTGAGCAGGGGGGGTTGGACCAGATCACCTCCAGAGGTCCCTTCCAACCTCAACCATTTTGTGATGCTGACATTCCTGGCTATTGACACCCCATCATAGTCATGAAAGACTTTAAGGAAAGTCATGAGACTTTCTCAACAATTTTTCACTAGCCAACAACACATGATGTTACCTTGTATTTGCTCTAGTAAGTGCTGAGAACACCATATAAGAACTGATTAGAAGAAATAACCATGGATTGACAAATGAGTTGATTCAGTTTAAATTAAACATGAGGCTAAGCAAGAATAGGTATTACTGAAGTCAACTGGTCTGAAGGGTTCAAGTAAATTAACAAACAGGTGAAGCTTGAAACTATCTTAGAATCAAAAGTGCAAAACTATCTGAACTCATATCTCAAAGTGGGAGGGTGTGGAGGGGACATGTATGTAGAAAAGATCTGACTGTATCCAGATCTGACTGTATCAATATTGACCTCAAAAAAGAGGTAAGCTGAGGTCCTACAATTAATACAATGGCCAAAAAAAAGAAAGTTACAACTTGGAGATAAAAAGGATATAAATACAGACAAGAGACCCAAAAACATTGTGACCTGCAAAAAATACTAAACCAAACAGCTACAAGGCTTTTTAGCTACATCCATAAAAAGAAATGAAGAAAGAAGTACAGTAGCTGTATAGCGAGAATGCAAAAGTGAAATTGCCACGTGAACAATCAATGCACTTGTGCTCCGTTGGTGAAGACCAGATACATTCCATCAAATTCTAAATGTGCCAGCTATTATATTTGAACATTTGCAAGTCAGAATTTTTAAGGAATCTAGGCAAAAAGGGTATTGTGATTTTCTGCAGAGGATCTTTGGTTATATTCTAAATTCTAGCACAGAGGTTATCATCGACCCAAGGAAACAGAAATACGGGTGTGGTTTTGTGGTTTTATGAACTCTATCTCGCATTTTTTCTCATAGCTCCCAACAGCGTATGTTGATAACAGAGACAATAGATTATGTTGCAAAAAGAAGTTACAGTAAATTTCAGATTTGCTACCATTTAGAAATATGAACAGGATTCTCCCATGCTAATTGGTGCAGTACAAGTTTTATCCAGACACTACTCTGCTTTCTCCAGTCTCTAGTTTTCTAAAGTAGCCTTTATCTTGTATAGCTTCTGCTTCTACTAGGAACGCCAACATCATCACCAAATGTACATAGCCAAATGTATGATTACGTAGCCTGGATCCCTAGAAAATACCTGTCAATCCTGTGTAGCAGGTTAAAACGTAGCATGCTTTACACTGTCCATCCTTATGTTTTACATGAGTCCTACACATAGGTGCCACAGAAGGCAGTACCCTGTCTGTGGCAGTCTGTGTAGCCTGCTGTGCCCATGTCCTTTGTGTGTCTGTGCGTGTGCATGTGTGGGTGTCTCTGGGATACACGGTTAATTTCACTACCAGTTGAACGTGCAATCAGGAAAGCAGTGGCCACATCCATCTGGGTCTCTGGACTGGGCTCCAGCAGCTGGGCAGGAGGAATTCCCAGGCTCTGGAGCTGCTGGAGATGACAGTCACTTACAACCTCCCTTGACACAAAACTTTGGTTTTACAGGGACTACTTATGAAAATAATCTTCATTTAACTAAGAAACGTGTATAATTTACTTATGAAAAGTAAAGCAATAATACATTATTTCATTTCTCAATAATGGCAATTTGCAGATTAAAACACACTCTTTATTAAGATACTTGATCTAGCTCTAAAATGGGAGAGGTGGGACATGAGAGAATTAAAATTTCAAATGATTGACGATTTGCAAACAAAAATGAAGGTCCTATTTGCTGGGCCTATACATAGTGTTTAAATGGAGATTTAACATTACAATTCACACAGAGAAGAGATTCCATTTTCTAGAGAAAATGCTTAAACCTGATGCTTATAGTCAGCAGAGCTAAAATTTAATTGCAAAATTGATTCTGCGTAAACAACCAAACACAGCCTCACTAACATTGTCATCTTATCTGGAACTTCATGGTTGGGAAGAAAACAATGCTTTCACAAACACAGAGAACATGACAGTAAGACCGCAAAGCAGGCAGTTACAAAGAACTTATCAGCTCCCATCATGCAGTAATAATAATTGCCTCATCCTGTTTTGTTTTGAAATGAATTAACATCACTTGAAGGATTAATTTGTTTTAGAAAACATTCCCACAGCTATAACGATAGTGGTTATTAACACATTTTCAACATTGTCTTACATTAATCTTAGAGATAATCTTAATTATCTCTCACGTCTTATGACCTGTTACAAAATAAAACACAAGATTTTTTTTTCCCCTCAAGGGAAATTTTCCAAAATTTGTTCATAGATGTACTCCACGGCTTAAAACTGGTGATATTCAGATGGTTACATCATATGTCTCATATTGTGCCATGGCTTGCCATTGTACACAGGAGAGAAAGACCCTGGAGCCCTTTGTCTATTTATTGACATAATTTGACCACTTCTTCATCTGTCACATATATCTGCTATATCTAGGGAATAGTTTGTCTCTCTGTGTGCATCCTTAAGTGTACTGTTAAGATAAAAATGCTGCTTTATTGATGTGGAGAGTATAGAATATGAATAAAGCTCTATACAGGAGACATGCTTTCCAAACTCACTGAAGCCTGTGGTGAACTCTTTTGGGGTAAGTGAGCCGTTGCCATCAGCATCCAATGTAACAAAAACTTTTTCAAGCTCTTCCAGGCTAAGAGGTAACTCAGGATGCAGTCTCTGGAATGACAAAACATACAGCAACTTTACCCACTACTACAGAATGAAAGGAAGACTAGATCCTACAGAACATCCTAATGCAGAAGGATAGGTCCTTTTGTTTACCAGAGTGAAAATTCAAATACATCACAGAGTAAAACAACATTGGCTGAGGGAGATTTGCTTTTCTGACCTCATTATTTGCCTTCATGAATCCTTTACAACAAAGCAGTGAGAACAATCTCCTTGTGACACAGATTCCAATCACACAGGCAAGAGGTATAACTTGAGGTGGAGTCTCAGCATCCTGGTGAAATGGCCTGATTATATTGGTGAAATGCCTTATCATGCAGCTGGACAAACTTAGCAGCGGAACTGTATGCCTAGTTCCTTCCACATCACGAGATCAAGCAAGAGACTCTCTAAAGAAGACCATTATAAGAGGGTATGCTGTCCTAATTAAAGCTGCTTTAAAATGTGTAAGTAAATAAATAAACAAAGCTAAGAAGGCTGCATGGTCCAAGGAGCAAACCTGCTGCTCCTGTAATGAGTTAAATGTAGTTCATGACTGTCTACTTCTGACATGCAGTATGCTTACACCAAAAAAGACAAAACTTCATGAAACCAGCTCCACAAAATCACTTATTTTTTTCCTGAGAATCTAAAGACAAGCATAAAAGAAAAAAAAAAAATATTTCTTTAAATCTGGCCCTGATGGTTTTACTGTAATGCTTTTACTCTGCTAAATAAAAAGACAGAGGTCAAATAGCTAAGAGCAAGATCTGAGCCCAGTTCTGCCACACAAATTAAAACAAAACATTTTGCAACACTAATTCTCATTATTCATGATAATCTCAAGGCCCAAAGTGCAAAGCTGTGGTTTCACGTCTCAGGTGGAATTTGCTTTCTTGCAATATCAGAAAACCTCTTGTTTGTTTGAAAGTTGAGCACACTTGATATTTTGAAATGGAATGAAAAATTCCAAATAAACAATATTAACATAATCTCAAAATAAACAGCATGATATCATCAGGGAGGACTAAACCTTTAATATAATTACTATATTATAGACACATCAGAAAACTTTGTTCTCAAGATCTGTTCCACTGAAGTTAATTGGATTTTAGATACTTGGTGGTTTTTAGATACTCAGCACTCCCTGTTGAAAATCACGCCTCATATCACACGACTAAAGATTAAAAAGCTTAACATTAGCATCTTGTATTTGAAGCAATGGTTCATTAATGGTAAGTAGTACTGAACTAACAGCAGGATGCAAAAGTGATCAACGCTTGGTACCTTTTAAGGAAAAAACCTGATTTACTTCATTGATTTATATCCTTGCTACAGGGAGTGAACATCATGAAAAGTGCAAAGTCAACTATACTGATTTCAAACTCACATTTGCAAAACAGGGATTCTAGTTAACTAGTCATTCTAATCAAGCATAATGAATAACTGTAAGAGTATGTGTCTCAGGTACAGTTATTCAGTATAAAACACTATTATATCATATATTAATAAAATAATGGGTACCAAATCCATTAGAAAACACTGCAGATTACTGTCACTGGTGTTTACATAAATCTCTATTAATCCACTACTGAATTACAAGGGAGATGGGACAATGAGAAAGCTATCACTGGCTTCAAAGAATCAGGGTTTCTGAATCACTGGAATGGATGTAAAAGAATTCCGTTCATAATTTTTATTCACTGTCACTAAATTACTGTGAAGTCAAATGGAGGAGATGGGTCTCATGCCAGTTTTTTTGTCAATGGAACTGCATTGATTTCAGCTGAATTACTCTTGATTTCCTACAGTGTTGAGTGGAATAAGGATAATCCAGTATCTTCAAAAGGTCTGTATTTGTTAATACAAAGAAACATCTCCTCAAGTGTTCTGAGCACCCTTATTTCTGTATTTAAATAGACACTTAGATACATACTGACATTGGCAAATATGGTAAACAAATACTCATGATGAAATAGAAGAAATTTACTTTATCTGTTCTTTGCAACCCTTTTGCTACTGCATTTTTTGCAACATTTGTTTTAGAACCTGAAGTATAAATTTATTAGCACTCTAAGCATAAAACCTAGAATAAAAGAGAAATAAATGTTTTTACGTTCCTTGCAAAAACAGATATTAAAACCTTTTATATACACATACATACATATACATATATGGGTCTTCCACTAGGTGAAAACATATGCCATTCACTTTTTGGAAAGACAATAAAATTATAATCCATGAAATTCTCTATGGGTCTGGATTTACCAAAATTACCACTAACAACATATTTGTTTGCATTCAGTTACTTCAATGACATAATGTATATTGGTAAAGCCTACAGCAGAGCAAGCATCTGCACTCCTATCTTTTTTCAACTTCACAGAATTAGCATGGGTCATCACAACACTCACCAACACACAACTGCGCAGAAAGTTCTTGAGTTAGTAACCTGAGCAGTTTACTATGATGTTTTTGCTTTTCCAACATAGGTAGTTAAGTGTTTCGCTTGCATTTTCCTATGTATAGACATATCTTTGTTTCTGAGAATATGGAAGGTTTCTAAATTTTGTATTGGATACCTCCGTTGGTAGTTTGCACTGAATTTATTTTGCTACTGCTTCCCAATTCTATTTCATCCGTAATTACTGAAGTTCAAATGGACTGAAATTATGCTTTGCATGTCAAGCATGAGTACATTCTCGTTTTCTGCCACATACTGGTTCAAATCATCTTATCATTTCTGCAATATGCACCCAATCCCATTTTAAAAAGATTTTGTTATACAGCTGCTTTTCTTCCATCAACACTTTCAGCAGATCTGGTTTTGGCTCCTCAAACAATTGAAGAACAATTTGGTAAGATTATTGTGAACACTGAATAATGCTAAAATACTGTTCATCTATATTTCCTACATATATATGTGATCCAGCTGAGAGTTCACCATTGTCTGGCAGCTGAAACCAGACTGAAAGACTTTATTTACATAACTCTGCTGAAAAAACAGAAAGATAAAATTGGTGGACTGAATACATTCATGCTACTGTGGCAAATTGCAAAGTAATGAATTTACTGGAGTTTCAAATCTCTCCATGAGAACAGATTTAAATTCCTGGGGCATTTTTTTAAATTTCACTTATTTTGATTTTCCACTTTTTTGTTTCTTTGTCTGGAAAACAAATGCAGGCATTACGTAAGACTTCAAAGAAAGTATTTAAAAATCTACATATCTCTTTAAAGTTACTGGAGGGTGTTACAATTTTTAACTCTAAATTAATCCGTCTCAACTCATTAAGGGTGTTAGGAGCTTCTCTCATTGTGCATTTCACATAGCCAGTTTTGTTTTACCTGCATGTCTTGACGAGTGATGAAGCCTTTGCCTTCCAGATCACAAATCTGAAAGAACTCACGTGCTTTTCCCAACACAGTTAGTCGTGGATCTTGTTCTCCAGTCCTACTCCTCTCTGCATCTCCTGGTGGCACAGGACTGGCACAGTCTCCTTGTATTCTGTCCATTGTCACAATCTCAGCACAGGAATATTTTGGGATGCTGCTATCCCATTTACTCATAAATTCTGATCTGAAACCTGTGCATGGAAGGTAAGGAGAAGAGCAAATCAGACCCTCTAATGATGCTTTCCACAATCTCTTAGCAACCATCTCTTTAATTAGGCACTAAGCTTAGAAGAAGAAAAAGCTTTTTGGAAATGCCTGCCCTTGATGGGCTGCACTAAAGACACTGCAAATGGGACAGTGAATGAGGAGCAGGGAGTCTGAGAGAAGGAGTAGACAAAACTAGCTCTGAAAAGGAATCTCAAAGCAAAATCAGCCAGTTTAACAAGAAATACAGACAATCAATTAACGTGAACAAGAAAACACAAGAAATATGGGTAAAGGAAAATATAATTTAAAGACACTACAAGTATTCAACTGGTATCCTTTTGACTCTGATCATCTTAACACCACATATTACAATTTGCATCCAGTGCTTTGGAATACAGTTCATATGATGGCTATAGAATGGAAGGTAATTGATGACTGACGGAACATGATGGATCATGGTGTTTAAATCAATTAAGTAAAATTAAGAGAAGATAACCGATTATGGAATTCTGAAACATTTTCTTAGATTAATCCTTATTACTTAGGGCTTTGACTTTCACCTGTGAAGGAGAACTAATTGCTAGTGAACTTGGTGGGAAGACTTCATAAGTTAATCACATTCTAAAGAGCCTCTGTGAAAATTTGCATTATAGCCCCTGCATGAAAATATTTGTATATGTTCATGTTTGGCTATAATTTGATCTTAAATTCATTCTAGGAGGTCAGATGTAAATAGTTTTCCCTCTCCAAACGTGTACAATTGTACAACACACAGCTACCAATACAAAAGGAGCAGGCCTTCCCAAAAGCCTATGGCCTCAAAGGCAGTATTGACTAATCATGGGTTATCATGCCTCACCTGATGTTTGTAAGACTCCCTGTATGATCTTAACTTATTATCATGTGGGTAAACCAAGTAGAGAAACAGTCTATTTCACTGAGGTACTGTGTATTTGTGACAGGCTAAGAACATGAGTAGAGTTACCAGGGCTCAGATGACATGCAACAACTTGACTTTCTATCTGTTTTTCTAAATAGGTCTACCTGAAGTAGCCACAGATTTGTCTGATAGTTTTTAACAGAGTGAAGGACTTTGAGAGGCATTTGACTATTATAAAGGAACATGGCCTGATTCTGATCCAGCATGACTGGCACAATCTGGAACTCCAACAGAGGCCAGTGAGAATTATTTGAATCTGAAATGTATGTTGTCTTCAGAGTACAGGCTTTGGCATTGCATGGATGTGAATGTAGAATCTGAGGAAACAAAAACTTTAGCTTGTCTACTCAAGTTCTTAAGGAGAAAAGGCTCTGGTCACATAGACAGAGTAACTCAGCCAGAGTCTGCTTTATTCTATGCTTAAGTTCAAACCTGGCAGTGCTTTATACCCCTTAAAACACAGCATCTTTCAAGAACTTCTTAGATGTACAGTTTGTCACACTTGCAGCTTGCAGTGGCTTTCCACGACAAAGTGATTTATTTCTCCAGTAGCTATGGGCCAGGCTGTTGAACTTCCCATGTTGCATGTAAGTATAAAAGCACTGTAAACAGGCCATTGACTTCAAACCAAACTAGGACTTTGACGAGCAAATTGCCCGCCCCGTCTCTGAAACCATGTGGCAAAAATCTGCAAACATAGGTAAATATTCCTCTCTCTCCCTTGCTCTCTTTTGCAACTGCGATCATCCCAGGACTGTTGTTCAAATACTCTCCAAACCAGAAATAATTTTGGCTTAATGATCAAAGAACTTAGCTGTCAAAATCCTTCCTAAAGCAGAGTTACAAGCAGCAGCAGAAAAAACATTCTGAGAGAAGGCAAAGGATGGCTACACCCAATACCATCCCACTTTAGGAAACTCCTTGTCAGAACGGGTCTTACTTCAGTTTTAACGTGTGGCAGTCAAGGGTGCTTCATAAACCCTGAGAGCAGCTATCTGAACCCAGCGGCTGCCCCTCCGCCAGCACACAGCATGCAGGCACTGGCACCCCTCGCTGCCCGCTGCGGCAGGTAAACCCCTCTGCTGGGGCTCATTGCGCTCCGCACCCCAAAAGGCACCGAAGCTGCCAGAGCACCCATGCCAGCACCCAAGCAGGCCCTGGAAAATGAACAAGGCTAGGAAATGCTGTCACAGGGAATATAGGTCAGACGTAACAAGGGGCATTTGGCTATGACAGCTGCCTGAAGAGCTATAGTCTTTCTCTTAGGAGGAAAATTTCTATCTCAGAAAGTCTGACCAAGCATCAGTAGCTGGGAAGATACGCGAAGGAAAAGATCACTCCATAACTACCCTGTTTCTTGATCCCTTTCTTGATGTTTCCAATATTAGTCTCAAAAACAGTGTATGAGCTAGATGAATCTTTGCCCTGACTCTATATAGCCACCTGCAAGTGGATCAGATGGAAATGCCACTGCAAGCCACATTCAGACTACAGTGGTGTAATAGTTGGGTGAGATTCTCCTTCCATACTGCTTTTACACACCTAAACTTCACTTACTTCAATACAGCTTGTTCTTGACTGACACCAGTGTATGAGGTAATCAAAATCAGGCCATCAGTTTCAACTTTGCTGTGACAGTAACTTAAAAGCAGGTTTAAGAATACCAAAAATCGGTGGGACAAGTGCAGCCTGAAGATGGTCTTGACAAGATCTGACCCAGACTCCAAGTGTATTGGATATAATAGATTCTTTTTTCTTTTTCACTTCTCAACAATTTCTCAAAAGCCCACAGCTGCAGGAATAGGCCAAGCTAATCATGATAGTGCTGCTAGAGCCTGTGGTCTCTGCAAAGTTCATTAGCCTTCCTTAAGAAAAAGAAAAAAGAAAAACTGTGCAAGCAATAGATAGCCAATTGCATGGGAAAGAACAGAAATATGAAAACAGATTAAAAACAGTGGAGCAAAAAGGCACTATATGCAGTTTGATAAAGCTGTTTACATTTAACAAACAGTACAGATAGAATTCAGAAAACATCACCATCCTTTCTTTCCAAATACTTCCATACCACAAAATGAAGTCATGTGTGCATCACGGGAGCCTCACCTTCTTACAAGTTGCCCCACCTTTCGTACACATCATAAAAACCTGCTACACAGCAAGCGTCTTGAATACAGCTGAAAATTAAATTAGAGCATACACTAGAATTTTTAATCCTTATGGCAGCTTCCAAAGCTGGTACAGTTCATCATAATTCCTAGAGTGTCCTGACACTTTGCAAATGCTGGTAATAAACCGAAAGATTAGAACTGCAATTTGCACCACGTTACTGGATCAGCAAAGTAATTATTCCAAGGCTAGTTTTAAATAACATAGGTATTCCATTCACTCATCCATCTCCTTCAGAAACCAAATGGCTTGAAAATGCAAAAGACTATTCTATTAAGACCTTTGATTTCCATTCTTTTAGCTACAAACACTTCACTATGCAAAACAGGCCGTATCATGAGCCAATGCAAACAAGCACAGCTCCAAATAATACTAAACAAGGATGTGGCTTTATGAGTGTTTACAGATGATTAATCACGAGGTATTTTTGGACCAGTCTGCAAAAGGCAGGTCACTGTTAGTATTTCAAATGACATTGTCATCATGATTTTCCAGTCAGGTGTACTGTAAATCACCAAATTCTAGAGATACAGAGCACTGTTGATCCACAGGTTTCATAAGTCATGCCTTGTGACAACCCCATTCTCCCTAATTGTGGTAGTTAAAAACTTACAGAGCTGTTTTACCTGCATTCATGTCTCCAAGTTTCTAGTTTTCAGTAAAATATTTTTTTTAGCATCTGTCTATAGGTACAAACTTTCTGCAGGACACTTCAAAACATGAATCATCAGCAGAAAAATGTAGTAAGCTTACTTAATACTGAGGTCACCATGGATTTATACAAAATACTTTCATAAGAGATAACATTTATGTTTTACAAACGCTGGCAAATAAAAATTAGATTGTGTACTTTTGCTACAAGAAATACATTTTCGTACAACAAAATTATCATTATTAAAATAACCTGCAGCTGTTCTGTAGTATGCCTGACAAATGAACAGGGACCTCTTCAGAACTTACTTAGTGTCAGAGTTAGTTAATTACGCTGAAAAGCTTCTAAAGCTGCTAAAATGTACCAACACAATTATTTTAAGTTGGCACAAGCCTGGTGAAAGAAGTCATTCTGTTCCCCATTACTGTGCCCTGCCCTTCGACAAGTGTTCATCCAATTAGACAGTGAACCCTGTTGTAGAATCCTTTCCATTTAATCTGGACAGTTATAGTTTATTTAGATCAATTAAGGCCAAGTGGCCCACCATGGAAACACGTCAAAGAAAAATCAAGAATCAAAAAAAGCAGCACCGATAGAGAAGGACAAAAGAATGGGACTGCTAAGACGAAAGAGAGCACAATAACCATCCTCGAGTACGTGCAAGTTTGCTAGAAACAGGACTGGAGAAAAATACTCCCTACACACATAACGCAATACACAAGAAGCAAGTTGTGCTGCAACGTGGCAGACAAGCTAGATGTGAAATACCATCCAATGATAAAAAAAGTAGAGCACTGAACCACTGACTGCAAAGGTAGCACAATTGCCATCATGGAAGAACAGACCAAACAAATCCACAAATAATGGCATAGGGTATCATTCCTTGAGAAAGATGAATAGATCAGTGGACCTCAATGTTACTTTTAGACATTTTGTAAAGACTTTATGACCGTTCAAGGTAAAACTTCAGGTCTTACTCTTAAAACAACTAAGAGAGACACAAAGTTGTGCATCCCCCCCCCAAAATGCATATTTTTTTCCTCTACTATGACTAAGACAATTACCCTTTAAGTTCTCATGGAAGCATTGTAAAGCCTGACCTAAGCATATGAACACCTGGACTGAACTAGGTGAAAAATGGAACCTTCATTCCTCCAATTTTGACTTTTCAAGTAAAAACACGCAAGTCTTGTGTTTTTGCTTCAGAAAGGCACTGAAATTTGTCATAAAAGCCTCTTCTCTTCCACACAGCCTGAATTCACTGGCTCTGTAACATCTCTCATGATGCACACGATCTCTCATGATTCCTCATCTTAGGAGCTAGTGCACCACAGGGTGGGTGTGGAGAGCTTAACTGTGGAGGGATGGATCCAAGGCAGGCTGGAGTTCCTATGAGGGACTACAACAGGATAGCCTGAAAGGCATGTGTCATGAAAATAATTTCAGAGGAGCAGCAAAGGCAGACAACAAGGAATCCTGCACCCACTGGCCTAAAAAAGGAAAAGTTTGAATTATGTAGAAATTCCTTTCCTGTGAGTAAATTTGTGGGGGAGAACCAAATTCTGTTTAAAATCAGTCTTAATAGAAACTCTCCAACCAGCCCTGACTGTAGCTTTTAAAGATAAAGGGAACCATTAGGATCACCTACTTTGATATTCTGTATAATGAAAGCTCAAAGCCTCATTTATACCACAACAAATTTTTAGATCTCCATAAAATTACCCAAATTTATTTCAAGGTAAGGGAGATGTGCAGAATCAAGGAGGGAAAAGACCTGGGAGAAGATGTTGTTGGTTATACATACATTGTGATCACATAAATGAAACTCCTCATTTTCAGAAGATGACTAGCTAAGAAAAAAACCATACCTAAAACTAAAGAAGGGAAAAAAACCCAGGTCCTGTATCAGAAGCACAGGCTACCAAAGACTTTGGTGAGTGACTGCTCACTCCCCACTTGGCATTTGTCCCTAGATGAATCCACAAATCCGAATGTTGGAAAAAAACCCCAAACTATGTCACTTCTGTGCACAATGGTGCAGGATCCCAACTCTCTGACTGGTGATCATGTCCTCATTGACCTTTTCAGTTAACATCTTCATCCAAACAAGTAATTTTCATTGGGTTTGTAAGAAAATTTGCCTCTCCTGAAGGCTAGCTTCCAACACAGAAGGAGAAGAAAGTCACCTGCCTGGCTTCTTGCTGGCCTCTAAGGAAGAAGTAAACAAAACTATCCATGTATTAAAATTCAGATGTCTAAAGGTAACAGAGGTAAGCAAAGGAAGCAGGCAGATTCATTTACTCCCCATCCTGCCCCGTCAGTATGGAAACATTAATGAAAAACAACTAATGTGCAGGCAACAATAATGACAGAACCTCTCACTTTCCTTCCAGCATTAGCTTCTCTGATTTTGGCTAAATATTAGCAGCTCTTAGGGATCCATACTGAAAAGGCAGGGTGAAGTTAAATGAACCTGCTTAGTGCTGCTAGGCTCCTTGAAAAATAAAGCTACTCTAAGTAGCTAGGATTTGAGTGGAAATGAATCTTTTCCTCTTGCTTCATTGCTTTGGATGCTTCCTTTTTAACGTATCTAAGAGATGAAAAGCTAAGAACTGTCTAGAAATGCAAACTTCTTATAAAAGGACACTGAATTTAGGGGCAACAATCATCATGGAAATCACTGCTGCAGAATAATCACAGGATCATCAGAGCTGTCAGAGCACCCTGCCTGTAGCCTCTGCATGCTTCAAGGACCCACGGACTCCTTCTCCCCCTCCACCTGCTCTTCCTGTCTTCTTCAAGGACACCATTCTCCAAGGAGACCTGTTTTCCCTCTCTCTTGTTCCTTGCCTGCCTGCTGGTTGCAAGAACCTTCAGTCTTCAAGAAACTGTTAACCTACTGAACACCTGAGCAGAATGGTGGTGGAAGCGTGTATGTGTATCCAAGTGCGTGTTTTCCCCACAAATTCTGTCTCTCTAACCTATCAATAAATCCTTACTGCATACAAATACAATTTGGCCAGTTATGTATTTTGGGCAACAACTCTGGCTAACATTTGTGGCTGCAGCATTATTTTTTATAAATGTTTTCATGTAAACAGTAGTGACGTTAGCAGTTACAGAACTTGTATCAGAACTATTATAGAACTATACAGCATTATTTTACCATTACTTTGACTTCTCTCCAAAACATAAAATGTTAGTTCAGAGAAATAAAACCTATTGTTAAGGAGCACCTTACAAGATATGCAACACCTTCCAAGCATGGTGAAGTCAAAACCGAGCTGACTCTGTCTGACTAAATGATTTATTGCGTTGCATTGTCCCCAGCACTGAAATTAAATGCAAATAACTGTATTAATAACAGCATTATATTAGTAAATGCTGTAACCTGTAACATGATGTTCTAGCAGGAGGTATTACTAATTCGTATGAGCTGTTCTATTTGTTGACAAATTATTTGCATTGGAAACAGACAACGTCGCCCCTGAAGTAAAGGCCTGGAAAAAGTTTAAGTAAAGCAGTATAGGTTACTTTTAATTGTCTTATCTTTCAGGTTTTCCTAATGACTCACTGCTAAATGGAGCTACTTTCAGCTGGTGAAATGATCTTTAAAGTACACCATTTTCACAAAAAAAAAACCCGACAACAACCAAACAACTTGAAATACTCTGCCTCCTCCAAAAGTCCTTGCTAAAAATGTCATTTTGTGGGGGAAAAATAAAATCAAACCCTTTTATCTGCCTAAAAAGCAACAAAAATTTGGCTTGAAACTTGAAATATACTCTCTATTTCTCGTTTGTCAAGGAATGTTACAGCTTTAACCTGAATTAAAGCATTTTGAGCTGCAAATTAAATATTCTCTTCAAATAAAAATTCATTTTTAATGGAAAAAATGTTAGTGGAAAATTCCAGTCTACCGTGACACTGACCTTAGTGGACCCAAGCTAATGCAGATTGCACTAGAAGACCCAAGTGGCATGTTCCAAGTGTCTCCTTAGTTATTTGGCACTTGGTTTGCAGTTGGGTTTTCAAGAATTCTTGTTTTCAAAATTTTCAGAATTTCTAAAACTATAAACTTCCTCTTGGAAACCACCTTCACCTGAGTCAGTGGGACAGTTTCTATGGGACAAGACCATGTGAGCGAGGCACAGGAATATTTAATTTGCTAGTCCACTGTTTTTCCATTGCAAGAAGTAATGGTAAAATATGATACAAGAAGTGCCATATTTTCCTATATGCAGTACAAGATAAGCTTCACGCTATCTCTTCTGCATGGCTCACTTCCAAGGTCTGGGAAACACATATAAACAGATCCACTAATCTATATTTGATTAGTAGGCTTGGTGTACCTCATCCTGTTTAGTTCTACAAAAAAAACTCTAGCAGCACAAATAATTGAAAATATATCATTACAGATTCTCAACTGGATTTCAATTCACCACTGCTTTCAAGTGGAAATACAACTTCCACATTCTGTGAGGCGACTAGTCAAAAAGTTATTCTTGCAGTTGTGCAGGATCCCCACCTCCATTTATGCTGCTCTCTAAGGAACGAAGGTCCCCAGCAAGGCCCTTCACCCTTCTTGACACCCCCACTGTGAGGCTAAGGGGTAAGATGAGTCATGTGAGGAAAAAGGGGCTATTGCACGAAACTGCAGATAGGGAGAATATCTTCCGGCGTGGCTCTTTGGAGGTCACAGGCTCTTCAAAGGGGCACATGCCCTGACCACAGCTCGGAAACGTGGTGACTTCCCACAGTGCAACAGGTATGGCTGTTTCATTGTTTCTGTCTAGCAAAAATAAGGTATCAGAGCAAGGGGCAGCCTGGGACACAGCAGAACAAATGTATGATACACAGGCACAGCAGAAGGAGTGCATGAGAAGGAAGTCAAATTAGACTGAGATGTGAAACACAATAAATCCAAGAGGGACTAATGAGGCAGACTGGACAAGACTCCCAGTAAGCTATCCCATACCTTGTTTATCTGCCCCCGTGGTGATTCAGCTTACTACATGTGGGGAAGAACTACCCCAGAAAAGGGCAGTGGTGCCTAGTGGTGCAGGCAAATATTTATCATGGATTTTTTTTTCTCTTAGGATAAAAAATAAATCAGATTTAGACTGAAAACTCTAGGCCTGACCTGGTTAGATCTTTGTCTGGAGAGAACTCCAAAGTCTTTAACGGAGTTTCAGTCAGTTTCTTGACACAGGCATCCTGGCCCTTCTGCACGGGTAAGTCATGGACAGTGGAATCAATTATGTTTTTACATCAGGTTTAACTTAAACTGATTAAATCTGCATTTTTAACAAGAGAAATAAAACCCTAAAGATGTATTACTCCCTCCTTACATGTAGAACTGTACATCCATATATATACTTGTACTGCAAATTAGCAAATGAGAGAGAGGGAATCTGGGCAGACCACTATATTCTTTACTCCTCCATATAGCCACCATTTACCCATCTACAAAATCATGACAGTATATAATTTGTCAGTGAACAGAAACAGCAAGAAAAGAGAGAGCTCTGTTAGAAGCAGCACGTGCATCCTGTGGGCTGAAGAAACCAGACAAAAAGCCTGCAGAGTAATGCTCTTTACTGCATTAATTTCTGCTACTTTCTTTACAGTTGTCTTCTAGTCCACCACAAGATAGGAGGAAAAGGAGGAAGTGGTGTCTCACACAGAACCAAATATACCTCCTTCATTTCAGCAGCAGTGAAGTCTCCAAGAACTGGCAGACCAGGAGACTGTAAACTACTATCACCCTGCCACTTAATCCAATCACAGTCATACATCTGGTCTTTGTACTTGAAATAGACTTTGGATTTCTTGATGTCAAGAAAGATGAGAATTTTGCATAGAGAGGATTGACATTTAGTTTTCACTCTTGTGGGTGTAACAGTTACCTTTTGAGTTGTACAATACTGAAGTCCCCAATGATAAATTTGGGGACCAGATATCAGAGTCCTTAGAACACCCCGCAGACAACCAATAAACTTTTACCTGTGCATCAGAATAATTCATATAAGCCATCTAAAAAGAACAGTGAAGCTGATCTGGAAACTGTTGTTGAAAACCACAAAGTTGCAACTAAGAAAACAGAAAAGTTTGTTAGAATAGTCGAAGTGTTCCAGAGGGATTTCACCATTCTCCCAATTGCGACACTACCCAGGTTTCATTACATGCAGTCATAATCTGTTCTATTGGTCTATATTAAGAAATCTATTATCCTGGTAACAGTTTCTTTTATAACTGTCATTCACAGTCACCACAAGCGTTCCGTATCAAGAAAGACAGAAAGCTAAATGAGATACCACAGCAGTGCTACGGCAGTGTAAGACTGACACCAAACTACTGTAGGCGAACACAAGACTAATTTTTACAACCGTCGGTAGCAGCGCTGCCTTCATCCTCACGAAGCGCTCGGTGGGCCTGTTCCTGCCCCGAAGGCTGTCCCCACCACAACCTCCGTCAGCTTTTGTACCTGCAGGGACGCCTACGTCCAGGACCAACTGGGCAGCTGCCCAGGTAACTGGGACATAACGCCACTTCTCTGTGACACTGTCGGCTTCACCATGAAGCGACACGAGGAAGGCAGAAGGGCAAACACAAGGGCTGCGTGGGGGTCAACAGCGCTTTCGGGCACCACCTTTACGAGCTATTTGTTCCCTGTGTAGGAGCCTCCACACCTCGCACTTCAGCGCGCCCGGCCGCCGTGCTGCAACGCAGGCTCCTCGCCCCGCTCCACGGAGGAAGAGCACTCGGCACAGCGGCCCGAACCCCGCTGCTGCCGGGGCTAACGACAGGGCCCCGCGGCTGCCGAGGCAGCGAGCGACCCTCACGGCGCCTTCGGGACCGCTCCCTCGCCGGGGCAGCCCGGGCCGACCCACCGAGCTTCCTCCGCCGGGGCAGCCCGGGCCCGCTGCCGACGCAGACACACACACACCCCACACACACACACCCCCCGCCCCGCCGCTCTGAGGGGCGCCGGCGGAGGGGACCCGCAAGGGCCGTCCCTTACCGGCTGCCCTGAAGCCGCTAAGCGCCTGCCCGGCCCCGCAGAGCCCGCCCGGGCGGCGCTGTCTTGCGGCCGGCCGCTGGCAGGAAGCGAAGCTTGCGACAGGGCAGGAGGCGCGGCGGAAGAGCGGGGGCACGGTTGAGACACCCGGGCACGGTTGAGACACCCGGGTTGGGCGAAGAAGGGCGAAGCAGCGGCCGGCGGTGCCTCTCGGCCAGGAGGACGCTGTGGCCGAGCGCCGTCCTCTCCTCATTCCTGCCCCCGACCCCTCTGGCCCACGATCCTTTCCCCCTCCCCCGCTCACCTCACGCCGCTTCCCCGCGGGCGCCCAGGTGAAGGAGGCGCGACCGGAGCCCGGCGCGGCTCTCCCGCCTGCCCGCGCCTCAGGGTGGAAGGAAGAGGGCAGAAAGGCTGAGACAACTTTCGGAACTTCGTTCCCAGCACGGGTGGCACAATCGGGCGGGACGGGACGGCCCCCTCCCTCCCGCCCTCCGTCCCTCCCTGCCGGCGGGGCCGGGCAGTCGGAGCTGGGGCGGCCCGATCGCACCTCACCTCCGGCCGGGGCGGCGGCGGCTTCCCAGGGCGAGGGCCTGGGGCTGCAACCGCGGGGCAGAAGGGGCTCTCGCCCACAGCCAGGTCTTACGGTGGCAGGACCAGCTGGGGTCTTTTACCCCTCGGGTGCTCAAACGGCCCCAAGTCCGGTTGCACCTGCGCGGAAGATGGCAACGGGAGGCAGAACGGGTTTCACGGCTGACTCGGAGGTTTCGCTTAGCCCGAAGTGTAGTTTGGAAAACGCGTGAGGTATCTATCTGCGCCTGGGACCAGGTTCTCTGCGTAGCCCCCGCCCCCTCCCCAGGAAGAGAAAAAAGCTCAGTACCATAAGGTCCCCCAGCTGCAGAAGAGCCCTTGGGACACGGTGCCTGAGGAAGGCTTCGTCTGCCTCTTCTTGATCGGGTGATCTGGTAGCAAGACACCTGCTTTGACATCAGCTGCACTGGTCCGTTCTCTGGTCCTTACCCACACTCTCCACGGGTTCATCAGCTGTCCCAAGGTAAAGCTCTGTGCACCCGAGGCACCCTTTCCACGGTGCACAAGCTCTCCTACTTGCCTTCCCACCCTGTCCTTCCTGAACCGCCTGTAACCCTCCCGGCTTGTCTCCTTAAAGTAAGCTGCAACACCAGAGCACTGGCAAACAGCAAATCTTGCATCTCTAAAGGGGAACGTTAGGAAGATTGCACGTAGTTTGCAGAATACAGGCATGTATGCCTGAGATTCCTACTTACAAAGCACTACAAGTAATAGTTTGAAACAGTTATTAAATGCTGAGTTGATGATTATATACCTGAGTTTAACTAGGATGGCTTCTGCAAAGGGAAGTTTTACTTCACTAATTAGTACAATGCTTTGACTATAGGCTTGTAAAAGTTTCCACAAGGCAAGCTTGAGTGAGTGTGGGTTTACAGTACATTGAAGTGCTACTTGACAGTTACTGTTTACATCCATGCCCAGTAATAAAGTATTTGAAACTTGCTTACCGTGGCAGCTGCCTTCTATGTACTGTGGGCTAAAATAGGCACACAGGTAGTTACCATGAAATCATCAGCGTGCTGAATAGCTATAATACTTTGCACATGCTGACTTGACTCAGGCTAACTTTTCTATTTAACTTTTTGCAATGTTAGTAAAATAGGGGATAAAAGATGGAATTGCATTCTTTTAAAGGTATGGACAATGTTTCCTACAAGATTCTTTCAGAGATATGAAGGCACGCTGTCAGCCACAAGGTACTAGATGTAATTTAGAAGCTCGTGGGGAAACTGAAGACAGCATATAGAAAGTTAACTTCTTACCATGTTGAAAACTATTCTAAAGGGCTCCACAGCATTCCATAATAAAACAAATCAGGGAAGATGGGGTGAGGAACAACACAGAAATATTTCCAAGAAACATCCTGTATTCAGGATTAGCTAAGACGAGGAAAATTCTAGAACAGCAAAGAGAAATTGTCACATGCATGGGGAAAAAAAGCTTGCTGAAGTAGCATTTGCAGACTTGCGGGTAACATTAACGTATTAAGGCCCCAGAGAATATATCTTAAAACTGGGGACTGCGTAGGCACCTTTTTGCAACAAATCATTCAATTTTCTTCCTTATTATTTACTATGATGCATTTTAGACTTCCCAGTTTCTGTGAGAAAGTTTTGGGGCCTGCTAAAGAATAGTAGAAGAGCTGGTCACTGAGGTTGTCCAGGTCTTGAATAGTCAGCCAATGCTGGTTTTACATGTATCTGTGAATACTTTGGAGTAGAGCCTTACAGAGCCAGCTAGAAATGGGCTATTGCTCTCTGTTTTTACTCTCTCTCATAGCAAGAGATTCTAGCTCTTCATTAGGAAGAACAAACAGTGGAGTAAGAAGCAAGACATACAACACTTACCAGTGTAGGACCACTACTATATTGCAGTATCCATGCAGATACATGTCAACTAGAAGATAGGCCTTAGCAGTAACTATTATAATTCACAATTTAAATTATTTAGCCTGGTATTGTTTGAAAATTTGGGTCAAATCTGCAGTTTGAATTCAACTGTCTTGTCTAGGTCTCCAAAACAAACAAAGAAATCTTCGCTTTTACTTCTTGTGAGGAGTAGTCGTGGCAGCCCTTGGATTTAATCATGTTAGCCAAAAGAAGAAACCGAGTATTTATTATTTCCAACTCAGTGAGTGTCCTAAGTGGGTGTCACCTGATAAGTGAAACCTGCACCACGAGACCTATCCATTTTATGTCCTCTGCTCTAAAATGAATCTTTTTTTCCTTTTCTTTTTAGCAAAATCTGGAACAATACTGGACTTGGGTCAAAGTACTCACAGACTGGAAGAGCAGCAATAAGGAGCAGCTACCTATGTCTTTCAGAGGACTATCAACCACTCGCTGTAATCATCAAAGCCCAGAAGACCCCCACAAGGAATGGACTATGACATATAGCTAAAGGGTAAATTTTTCACACTGAAATTTGGTGGGATTGGAACATCGGATTTCTATATACTACCGTGGAAATTCAGCCTCCAAGGTCTTGCAGAAACCTGTTTCAGAATGAATTTTGCTTTCAAAATTGCACTCGTACTGCCATGATTTTTCAGCAGTTTCTGATCATATACCTTCATATGCACTCAGTTCCCTAGCTGATGACAGCAGAGACAAAGATCCTGACAAGTTTCAGCAGCCACAAGTTTGTTCTTCATGAAAAGTCAAAATAAAATCCATTTCCATATCTCCCTTCTGGAGTAAGTGGCGTGAAAAGCAGTAAACTCATATACTGTGATGTCAGAGACTATGACGCTAACTGCAAAGAGAAAAAAGAGACCAAGAATAAAGGTGCATATGCATGAATCTACTTCTTAGCACAGGCTTAAATTACAGAGGTAAACGGAATACTTTAAAGAATTCCTCCCTTTTATATGTGTCCAAAATTGTCATCTATGAAGTCTAGGTACAAACGTGCTTGATTTTCTTCGAGGACTAAACCCAAGAGGTTTTGAAAAATACCAGGGTGCAAAACATATTGTCCAGAGCTAGAATTCTTCTGACTGCTAAGTTTAAAGTAAAATGAGTTAGAAACTGGATGACAGTTTTTACCACTGGGTTATAGATATGCCAGAACTACAAACAGAAACAGGTGGTAGGCAGAAGACAGCTTGCAGCTCTTAAGTCAGGAAATGCCAAATGCAGTATAAAAATAAAACCCCCACCCTTTAAATAAAACAGGCTGTATTTTACAGTTTGTTTATGGTGATGTGTGTTTATTTCAGTCTGGAGAGCCATCATACTGTTGGGATGCAAGGGGTCATTTTCTTCTATGTTTAGGCTGTTAGTAACAGGCCTATTTTGGCTTTCCACACTAATGCAGCTTCTGATTGCCTATGAAATCGCATCACCCCAAGGGAACTTTATAATAACATTCAAAATCATGTTTTCCTTTTTTATGCTCAGAGATCAGAGGAAAACTTATAGAAACTGGAGTTATAGTGCAAGAAATTTACAGTTTGGCAATAAAATGGAAATTGTATTAACTGACAACTAGGAAACTGGAGGTCTTCCAGCTTGACCTGCTCTAGAGTCATCTCACTTCCCAGAATAAAGGAAATAACATGTTTGGCTTCATGCCCATGTCATCTGCAGCACTGTAAGTTTGATCATGCTACACTGTAAAAAAACATGTAAGACTTTCCTAAAAATCAAGCTTTAATCATGGAATTAATCTGGCTGTCATCTGTTCCAACCCCTTGCTCACAGCAGAGTCAGCTAGAGCAGGTTGCCCAGGGCCTTGTCCAATTGGATTTTGAAAATCTCCAAAGATGGAGACTCCACAACCTTTCTGGGCAACCTGTTCTAGTGTTTGACCATGCACACAGTAAAAACATTTTTTTCTTATGTTTAGGTAGAATTTCCTCTATTTCAATGTGTGTCCATTGCCTCTTGTCCTTTCATTTTGCAGTACTGAGGAGAGTCTAGCTTTGTCTTCTTTATTCCCCTCGACCAAGTATTTATATACATTGATAAAATTACCCCTTGAGCCTTCTCTTCTTGAAACTAAACAGTCCCAGCTCTCTCAGTCCCTCCTCAGGTGTTTCAATCCCTTAATCATTTTAGTGACTGTTTGCTGGATTCACTCCAGTACGTCCACGTCTCATGCTGAGAAACCCAGAACTGCACACAACATTCCAGATGTGATCCAAGTGCTGAGAAGAGGGGAAGGATCACCTTCCTCAAACCTGCCAGAAACACTCCTCCTGATTGCAAGTCACCTTGCAGTGACACTGGCCAGCTCCCTCACTTCTCAGGGAGGCATCCCATCAGGTTCTATAGACTTAGAATTGTAGAATATCTCGAGTTGGATCACCAACTCCCTGCTCCTCGCAGGACTACCTAAAACTAAACCGTATGACTAAGAGCGTCGCCCAGACGCTCCTTGAACTCTGACAGGCTTGGTGCCATGACCACTTCCCTGGGGAGCCTATTCCAGTGACCGACCACCCTCTCAGTGAAAAGCCTTTTCCTAATGTCCAGGCTGAACTTCCCCTGATGCAGCTTCATTCCATTTCCTCATGTCCTGTCGCTGGTCACCAGAGAGAGGAGATCAGCACCAGGATTACCCTGTCGCAGGTGGAGAAGCCGGCACTTGCTCTCGTTAAATTTCATACGGTTGGTGGTTGCCCAGCTCTCTAGTCTACCCAGATCTCTCTGTAAGGCCTCTCTGCCCTCGAGGGAGTCCACAGCTCCTCCTAGTTTAGTATCGTTGGCAAACTTAATGTACATTCGATTCCTGCGTCCAGATCATTTATAAAAACATTAGAGAGCACTGGCTGTAAAATTGAGCCCTGGGGAACCCCACTAGTGACTGGTCACCAGCCTGCTGTAGCCCCATTTACTATAACCCTTTGAGCCCGACCCATCAGCCAATTGCTCACCCAATGTGTGATGGACTTGTCTAGCTGTGTGCTGGACAGTTTGTCCAGAAGGATACTGTGAGAGACAGTATTGAAAGCTTTGCTAAAATCCAAACCCACCACATCTCCTGGCTTCCCTTGGTCAACCAAATGGGTGACCTTGTCATAAAAGGAAATTAATCCTGTTAAGCAGGACTTTCCCCTTGTGAACCCGTGCTGCCTATGACCAATGCCTGTGTTGTCTCTCGTGTTTTTCAATAACTCCCGGAATAACCTTCTCCATAATTTTACCAGGCAATGAAGTGAGACTGACAGGCCTGTAATTACCAGGGTCTTCCTTCTTACCCTTTTTCAAAATTGAGACAACATTTGCCAGCTTCCAGTGGACTGGGATCTCTCCAGACTCCCAGGACCATTGAAAAGTAATGGAGCGAGGTCCTACAATGACACCAGCCAGCTCTTTCAGTACCCTGGGACAAATCCCATCAGGCCCCATAGATTTATGCGCATCCAGCTGGAGCAGCAAGTCTTGAACAAGTTCAGGGCCGGCTGGGAGTTTATCATCCCCCCAGTCACAGTCTTCCATCACAGGGCTCCGGGGGTCCCGGGGCCCATCATCAGTGTTAAAGACAGAGGTGAAGAAGGCATTAAATGTCTCTGCTTTGTCTATGTCCCTATTTGTGAGGTGACTGACCCCGTCAAGCAATGGACCAATGTTGTCTCTGATTCTCCTTTTGCTGTTAACATATCTTTAAGAAGCCCTTTTTGTTGTCCTTCACAGTGCTGGCAAGCTTGAACTCTAATTGAGCTTTGGCTGCATGAATTTTGTCCCTACAGTGCCTAACAGCATCTCTGTAGTCCTCCTGTGTCACCTGTCCTTGCTTCCAGTGTCTGTTTACTTTTCTTTTTGCCTAAGTTCTAGAAGATCCCTCCTCAGCCAAGCTGGCCTTCAGCTCCACTTGCCTGGCTTCCCACACTTTGGAATTGCCTACTCCTGTGCTCTTAAGAGATGGCTCTTAAAAAGTCACTAGCGTTCATGGACATCAGTACCTTCAAAAGCAGATTCCCAGGGGACCTTACTAAACTGGCTCCTCCAGCAGCCTCGAAGTCTGCTCTCCCCATATCCAGGGCTGAATTTTTTCTCATTTTTTTCTCCTAACACCAATGATTTGAAACTCAACTACTTCGTGGTCACTGTGACCAAGCCAGCCACCAACCACCACTTCACCCACGAGACCCTCTCTGTTTACAAACAAATCTAGGAGGGCACCTATCCTAGTCAGCTCCCTTAGTACCTGCACCAAAAAGTTATCTTCAATGTGCTTCGGCGATTTCCTGGACCTGTTTATGTCCGCTGTATGATATTCCCAGTTTATGTCTGGGAAGTTAAAATCGCCATAAGGACAAGGGCGATTGATCTAGAGATATCCCTTAATTCCTTGTAAAATGATTCATTGGTGTTGTCCTGGCTGGTTGGTCGATGCTAGACTCCCACAACATCTGCTTTACTTGCTTTCGCCTTCATCCTTACCCAGCGGCTCTCACCCATGTCGTCACTAACCGTGAGCACCATACACTCCAACCCCTCCCTGCCTTCCATACGATGCCCCCCCACCTCGCCTGCCCTGCCTATTCCTCCTGCAGAGCCGATAACCATCCAACACGGCACCCAGCCACAGGACCCTACACCAGCCACCCGATCCAGCTGTACCGAAGGAAAGGCTTCACTCTGCCAGGCTTTGCCACTTGTCTCAGGGCCCTGGGAATCCTGATGGCAGATCTTACTATTGAGGCATTGAGTATCTCAGCCTTTTCCCTGTCCTTTGTCACCAGGTCCCCTGTCCCGTTCAGCAACAGGCCCATCACTTCCCTAATTGTTTTGGTTTTGTTTAGGGTTTTGTTTTGTTTTGTTACTGATACACCTCTAGAAGCCCTTTTTGTTGCCCTTCAGATCCCTAACCACATTCAACTCCAGGTTAGTTCTGGCTTTCCTAACCCCGTCCATGCATGCTCAAGACAGCGTTGCTGTATCCTCCCAGGTCACCTCTCCGTGCTGCCACCTCTCGTGTGCTTCCCCGAGTTCAGTCAGGGGCTCCTTGTTCATCCATGCAGGCATCTTGCCACTCTTGGCTGACTTTCTAGATGCTGGGATGAACCATTCTTGGGTATAATGTACAGAATTAAAAAAAACAAAACAAAAAAAAAACCCAACCTAACAAGGAAAGTATTTCCTTCCATATAACCTGCATCAGAAATGTTTTTCTGAACCATGGGTAGCTCAGCATTGGCACATGATTAATTAGAGCTGTTGCATAAACTGGCACTTTTTCCTGTAGGGCAGCATCAGCGCAGTAATAAAGCATAAATTAACAGGTGTATTTGTGTAAATCAAGAGTTTACAAAGCAAGAAGACTTAAGATCTACATTGCTTATTTGCCCTGTCCCTCAGAAGACAGTATCCATTCTTCCCGATTCCAGCTCAGCACTTTATAGCTCTCGTGGCTTTAAAGGAAACCAAATTAGCTATCTAATCTACAGTGACCTATTTCCTCCCCCTTAATACTGAAAGATCTTTGTGCATGCTCATGTCTATCATGCTTTTCCAATCCCTTTCCCTCAGGGCTAAGCAAACCCATTTCTGAAATATTAAAACCCACAACATTCCCAGGGGAACATTCAAATCAGTTCTTCATGTTGATTTTTTTCCTATCACATTTTACAGCCACACGTTTCATATTTCTCAAACTGAAAAGGATTAGCATTTAATTTTGAGTCTAAAAGAAAAACACCATTTTGGAAAGTTTCACTGCGAGGATGTGGAGCCAGCTGTGCAGTAGATGGACTTCCCTCTGTCTGTGCCATGATACAGTTCTAATTTTACTCAACATTCCACAGCCTGCTGAACCATAAACCAGTCTTAAAACCACACTGCCATTAAAAATCCTGATATACACTCCTAAGGGAAAGGTATCGTGGATCAAACCCAAGACTAATTATATACTGCCATACCAATTGCCCCCGCAGTTATGCTGAGGGGGTGAACTGTGTATTTTTGTCCACAATCTGGCAATCTGCGATGAAGCGTTACATAGATTCCAGCCCAGAATCAGCTGAAGTGCACTGATAGCTAAAAGCTCTGTTAGTCACATCTCTTCCACTCAGGGCTTTTCAGTTTAAATGAATAGTTATTATAAGGAGAATTATATTGTCTTCCCTAACACAATTCTCATAAATAGTGTTGAATACTGTTCAGTGAAGGATTTTGTGCATCAAAGGAAAACTTTTAGAAACTCATCATCTTATGAACATGCTTGATAGAAACCTCTTTCGTACAAAGAGACAGAGAAAGTTCATACTGTGAAATTGGAAATCAGTCATATTTACCACAATAGCAGCTAAATGCCAAGAAAAATGGAGATCCATTGCAATAGCTAGTGTATGCACAGAACGGAAGACAGTTCCTGTCCAGAAATCAATTGCTTCATAGACTAGAAAGATTCAGAGCAAGAACACAGTTTCCTCTGATTCATTAGCATGAACCAGAACATTTTTGCTCCTCTTGTCACACTAGAGTGATCAATTAAGTACAGTAAAACTGATATCACACACACTTGTCATGGAAAGGATGCAAAGACCAGAGGTATGCAACGTCACCAGTGCGGAGATACTCCATGAAGCATGTTGGTCCCATGAGAAGGCAGTTACGCTTACAGCAAACAGCAATACTTTGCTATCCCCGTGCTCCTTACAACAGTGCTTAAAAGAGGTGCTGTAGCTACGTCTCTCATTTCTGACAGTTCCGTATCATTTATGTACCACTTCTCTAACTCTGCCCTCATCACAAAGTGCCAAAGAGATGAAAATTTGACTACAGGTCCCCTGACTCTCCATCGAATACTCTGTCCCACTGGAAGTACATAAGGTTGTTGAATAGTCAGGAAGATCATCAACATGAAAATTGAGTTTAAAAATTGTAAAGGACAGACTCAAAGCAGTACTATTTTTATGTTGTCTCCCCTTCTTACTTCCACTCCCCAGCCCCAGTATACATGCACACACATGCACTATTTCACTTATGTAACCATTTTTCTCCCGTTTATCTTTTTTTCCCAGGTTTTCCATCTCTTGTCCTTGTCTTATCCCATTGCTTTGGGTCATATTTCTTATACTAAAAAAAAGAAAAAATCAAAAACATTAAAAAAAAAATCAGTCTGGATCTGCTATTTAAGTCACTCTCATATACATCCAGTAATTAGTTAACAGAGCTTGGTCAGGGATACAGTATTCTCAGCAGTTGTGTTAACACAAAATCTATGATGGAAGTATTTGTGTCAGCCAGCCCTTTTATCAAAAAAAGTTTTTTAAAAGTAATCCCCCTGGTTAATACATAGATAATAGCACTCTGTATCCAATATCCAATCATCCTTTGAAAGTCTAATTTGCACCAACTGTTCTGCGTTGGGATTACTTTCTTGGACAATCCTCACCGGCTCAAAGGTAGATACTGACTGGAAAAATCAAGTTACATGTACTGGCTACTTGGTCACCACAAGGTCTGTAATTTAAACACACCACTTAATACAATAAACTGCGTTAGCGTATCCGCGGGCATCTGTAGGTGCTAGTCAAGCTCAGCTGCAAGGTGCACTCCATATGTGTTGTAAACATAAAAGATGAGATGAAATGGGAAGTGAGGCATAGAAAGGTGAATAAGTAGGTTGAAGGACAAACACATTTTGTGACCACTGCTCTAATTCCTATGCCTTAAGCTTTTAGGCAATTAGGTGATCCTTCTCTTCAGGACTACTTCTTTAAATTAAAAAAGCCTACTGTGACTACTACAGTAGTCGTACTCACAGGTGAGTACAGCTGTTGCCCTTCCAGCCTTTTCTGCCTGCTTCACCCTGATCACCGACTGACAAAGTCTGAGGTGGCAGATTTTCATTACAGCTGACATAATTTCATGCACAATGCACCATAAATTGGAGCTACTTCCAAAGACGCAGGTCTGTCATTCCTGTTACGTTTTTCCTGACATTCTTCTCCCATTTTCCTTTGTGTCTTGTCAACAGTGGATAGCTATACTGGAGCCAATATATTATTTATGCAGTGGGGTTATAGACCAGAAAAGAAAACTGAATGACACTGTAACTAAGCTGAACCATCTTTCCCACTCCAAATTAGTTTTTAACAAAGATTCAGATCTTTTGTCAGGTTCACTTTATGACAAGGTGAATCCAAATAGAGCATGGGAACAGAATGAGGGATGTGAGCAGGCCGAGGCCTTCAGTTGCCTTATATTGTTGATGAAACCAGGACACAAGTCAGATACTCACCACCTGTTATTGGTTTACATATTACATTGCTTTATTAGTCAAAGGGAAGAAAACCATATCAGTGGAGAACCTGAGTAAAGAGAAGAAACATTTAAGGTTGTTCCTTTTGATGTCAATATGATTTCATTCCCTTCAAGTAAAATTTGGCATTTATTGGCTAGTAGACTGAAACAGGAAATTATCTAACTGTTCTTGGTTTCAGGCAGGAAAAATAATGTCATTTCCACTACCTGCCTTCCTGATAAGCACACTCGCAGCACATGAACCAAGCAGCTTCCCCAAATGCTGATACATTTATCCTTTCTTCTTCTTCTTTCATCCTTCTCTAACTGCAAAATACATTTTCCAAAAAAGGAAAATACTGAACAAAAGAACCTCGAAGACATTCTAAGGCAATAGGCAGGCAAAATATAAATACAGAAATTAATAACATTTCTCATTAACAAAGTCAACAGCTGAGAAGAGCATAGCTTAAGACTGATGTTTCTAGCAGTAGAGTCACAACGTCTTTTGCAAAAGACTCTAAAAGTAGTAGCTGTAAATTATCTTTAAATGTCTGCAAATAGGCATGCAAACAGCCAGGACCAGCTGGATGGCAATCCTTAACGTGACAGCAGTATCAAACTCATAATAGCTCAAAGCACACAAGGAAGAGAAACTCATTTTTATGGGGAGACAGAACTGATCAATGTCTGAATAGGCAGGGGTTTTTTTTTTAATCCTTTTCCCATATTGTACACCCTCTCTTCACTACATTGCAATTTTTTTCTTACTTATTCTACTATACACCAAATACTCTCCTACTTCTCTACATTCAATGGGCCCTTTAAAATTAGAAGATCCACTCAAAAGAACTTGCAGGCTTCCAGTCTTTGTGTGCACCTTGGCTGTCTCTTGTCCAGGCCTCAGGATGAAAACTCCATGCAAACAATCCTACTACGTGCATTCATTACCATAGGAATGAAATATGACCTCTCCAACTAAATCCCCAAGTTAGGACAAATGCGGGACCAGAACAGTAGGACATGTTATGTGGCACAAGTATCTGTATGGGTGTGTGGAAGGAGAGTGTCACTCCCTTAAGGGTATCTGGTCAAGGACCTTTTCCAGTGCAACCGGGACAGTAGTAAGAAGAGGAGGAAGCCGTGAGCAAGAACATAGGAGGACACAAACCTGACCGACATGATAAGGGAGGGAGTGACGAGAACCAAGCCGGGTCAGTCACATCAACTGGTAAGGGCACGTGAGAGTGTGAGAAAGTTTATTCCAGCGAGGTTACCTGACTGGGGACCTGTCCGTTGGGAAACTAAGGGGGAAAGGGGGAAACCACGAACAAAACACGCTGAGACACAGACCTGACAGAACAGACGTGGAGACTACGGCAAGAAACAAACCTCAGCAGGCACACTGACCGACGGGCGATCAAAAAACCACAGGTACCACTTCCAGGAAGACCAGCCTGGACTTTGCAACTGATAATACTGCATACCGGGGGACCCCGGCCCAGGAGGAGTGCGGGAATGGACGGAGCTGTAGAGACCCACGCGGCGGGGGACGCGCAGGGGAAGGGGCAGCAGGGGGAACAGAGCGGGGAGGCAGAAAGGGGCGTAAGAGGGGCGGCTGGCTGGAGCACGGGGCCGGTCAGCACGCTTGTCTGGCCGAGCCCCGTGCCTGACGGACGCAGTCCGCCCAAGCGTCTTGTACCTTCCTATTAAACCTCTCCTGCAGCGTCTCTCTGCGGATGCTCGCTCTCTGTCCCCTGTGAACGTGTGCTGGGAGGACTGGGTGCCCGCTCCCGGTGAGACCTGCGTGGGCACGAGGGGAATTTGGTGCCAGCTGCTGGGGTCAGACCGGGGGGGTGGGCACCCCTGGCTTGTGGTGCCAGCGCCTGGAGCGAGCGGGGTCTCCGTGTCAGCTCCTGGAGCCAGTGGGGGTCTCGAACCTCCAGCCACTGGGGCCGGGAACGGCGTCAGTTCCCCAAACCAGCTGCCCGGGTGCCTGGTGCCGGCTGCGGGGGGACGCTCTGTGTCTTCCCCAGTTCCGGCGGGCCTGGGGTGCGCACGCCTATTCACCAGCAAACTTTAAGCTGGACTAGCTGGTGACCCGGGGGGCCTAGGGTCTGGGCCAGGGTCCCCAGAGCATTTGCTATGCAATATATGTTTTTAGAAAAAACCCAACAACCAAACAACAAAACACTCAACCTCTAGTACAGCTTGCTGACATAGGCTTTTCTACTCTGTAAATGGCAGAAATCAAGTCAGTGAATTCATCAGCAATGTGAGCGGATTCTGTTCCATTAAACAAAACCAAAACCATTAAACAAAATACAGCCAAGCAACCACATTGTTATTTTGGCTGCTCAGAGATTATGCCTCTAAACTCCCTCGCTAACTGCAGGGTTGTGTCAGCAGAGAAAAGCAAAAGAAGCATGAGAGAAGCAAACACATTACAAAGTATTCCAGCTGTCAATCCGCACAATTTTTTGGTGACTTGTAAAGGGTAGATGGCTATACTGGAGCAGACCTATACTGTTCTGGCAGTCTGCTGTTTTGGACAGTGCCTGATAATAATCATAGTTACAACATGGATGGACATACAGGTCAAAGGAATTTCAAGGCTGACATGCTCATCAGATGTACAGTCTGTATAGGCCACTGAGAAGCACATCAATTACTGATGAGTCTTCTTCCTGAAAGTAATCTCCACCTATGTAGACCGCACTAACTCACTAGCATTCCTGCTATGAGCTTGTGTGCTGATAACAGTTTAAAAAGGATCAGTTGTCCTCAAACCACCAGCTGAACTGGCATCCAATGTACTCCTGGAATTTAAGTCACTAACTCCAGCTGGAACATTATGTGTCTCACATCTAGCCTGGATGTGAGGGTACTGGGACATCTATTAAAAAATAAAGCTGTATCCTTTTGTTTCTGCAGATTTTAACTTAAAAGTTTGTACAAACTGCCCTTGTAAATGAACTGGAATGAAGAGAGACACTCTCCCAAACTGCTTTGGATGAAGCATGATCTGTTCAGCAATAATTGAGTACACACGCATTCTAAAAAGCAAAGCTGGCACAGGAGGCCAGTATGGTATAGAAATAAGATCAGCTCATACTGAAGTGTTGTGCCCATGTGAAAACATTCTGCCACAAGAATAATTTAGTGAGAAAGCTTTACCTCAGGTCAAGACACGCGAGAATGATATGCTCTTGCACAGGTCTAAAAAGAAAATGGAGCATGAAGTCTCACTACATGAAATAGTAACAGAAAACTGCAGGTATCCTTCCCCAGAACCCGACCAAACCCTTTTTCATTTCTTTAACACTCCATAGTCCAAGAAATTATTTTCCTCCCTTCCTCTCTCACTGTTCCTTTTATTAAGTCCGGCTATTTCTTGTATTGGCTACTTGTAGAGTTCTCGACTTTGCCTGCAATAACAATCTCTCTCCCCACCTGCCAGCAAAAGGATGGCTATTTTACAGATACCTTCAGTATCAAGATTCATCAACACAAAAATGGACACCAGAAAGCAGAACAGTACATTAAAAGAAGAGCTGAAACTACAATTGTGCAGTGATTTGGTAAGATTAAGATTCTGCCATTCAATTTAAGTGAGTTAAATAGTAAACAAGACACCACCACACAAACAATTGGAAAAGTAACGAAGATCAGAATAGATGATGGCATTTTGTGTCCATGAGACACTAAAAAAGAAACTTGACTAGTTTTCTTAACTAAAAGGGTCAGTTCAGACCTCAGAAGAAATAAGAGACCAAATCAAAGGAACAACAGCACATGTATTTGTTAGTTTCATAAAATGTATGTTCTGTAGAATACAGTATAAGAATAAAAAGGACTCAGTAATACACAAATTCCCTGCTGATGATTTGCTATTAAATATTCTGTACAATGTGGGGAACAATGTGCCTTTTGCACAGCTAGCATAGTAGTGAATCAAACACAAATCACGCCTACAACAGTAGAACCCAGAGTTCCTAACTGGGATCACAGAGCATACTTCCTGTTGCTCTAAAATAAAGGAAAATGCATCTTAGCCCTAAATGGTTCAGGAACAGAAGCAAAAGGAAAAGCTGCCATGAAATTATAAATACAAAGAGACACCCAACTTGTGCAAGATCCACTGACAGGCAAAGATAACAGCACTAAGGAGGAGATGTTTGCATCCTCAGTTACGATGCCAGATATGTAGTGATATTCTGTTTCCAGTTCCATAGGTTTAATATGATTTTGAGCGAACTTGGTCATGCCCTTTAAATACAACAGATTTTAAACATAGCCTTTGACCCAAAAAGTCCACTAGCAATTCCATGACAGACCAATACAGATCCATTCTATATCTGCCATAATTATATACTATTTCTCTAGGGAATTGTTACTGGTCATAGCCTACAAAGACAACTGGAAAGGCTTCCACTTGGACCTTGTCTCTTAGTGCTCCTTAGGTCCTTTAACAACAAAAAACACTTGGGACACAATTTCATAGCAAATTGTTTAACATTTCAGTGCATTTCACTGTAACAGCCCCTTCTTCAGGCTCTTCATGTATTTAGGTACGCGAGTTCGTTCTTTACCCAAATACTGTCTCTCGCTCTATCTACATGTGAAAAATACTCTTTAACTTTACAAGTATACCAGTTATGAAGACCTGACCTACACAAGTGTTATTGAAAGCTTTCTAATTAAGGTGTTTAAAAATTAAAGGATGGCATCTTTTGAAATTTTCATTGTTAGTTTAACTGGATTATTTCCAGTACAGCTAATCTAAACATTGTCTTTTGTAACAGCAAGTACACAAGCAACGAGTGCTTCTTAAACCCTGACCAGGCAAGAATCAGCAACACAGCTGCATGAATGTAAGTGCATGCACACGCATACTGTAACAAGAGAACTCAGAAGAACTGCTGACATCCCAACACTGAGCTCAACAGTTAGCTACCAAACAATTAACAACCACAAGAGCTCATGGGCATCATTTCCATCAAAACTGAAGTTCAGATCCTAGTGCAAGGGTTTTGTAATCTTGCAAATATATGATTAAAGCTTTGCAAGTATATAGTTGAAGCTTACAGTAAAATGTACCTGAAGTTAAACCTAACGGCTTCGGTGAACTTCACAGCTCCTTCATCACTCTTCTCCAGACAGATATTTTTTTTGGTAGGTTTAGAATCCAAACTAAGAGACCTTCAAACACAAGCAACATGTACTACAGAACACAGACATACACATATCTGTAGCTAAGTCCCCTGGGGTTTTTTGTTGCTGTTGTTTTCGCTATTTTTATGTTCTACAGACAATCTTTATAAAAGATTAGTTTCATCATATACATACTATATTACAGCCATATTTCTACCACATGAATAAATACTTGTAATATATTAAAAAAATCAGAACATAAATCTTGCTTTTGAAAACTTACCAATGCCCAACGTATTTCAGGCTTACTAAGCAATTTCAAATTTGTAATAGTCTCTACATTTGAAAAATGCATTAGTAAAGTTTACAGATTTTTAAAAACAGTTTGACCATCTCTCTTAACTGTTTAATAGCTTCCCTCCTCCATAAACATATGCTAGCTTTTCTTTCACCTCTCTCCTTTCACACTTCATGTTTTTATATTGTTGTCTTTACAAAAGGAACAAAAGTATAAAAAAAGACACAAACAACAATACTCAGTTCAGCTCTTTTCAAACTTAACAAAATTCTATTAAGTATTCAGGGTAGATTTGGTTGGCATCAAAGATAACAAAGATCTTTGGGTTCCAGGTGTTATCCACGCAGCTGTCATACAAGTTCACAAAACTTCCATCTTTTGAAGGAGGCCTCATGTATTTTGAATCACCATTGATATAGTCACCAGTTAATACACGAGCAAGAAACATGACTTTATCTGGTCTATGCAGATGAGGCTGCAGATTCACACCATGAATTTGAAAGGTATCTCCATGCTTCATGTCCTCTTTGCAGAAACGACTGGAATATGATGCATCTCTTGCGAAATAGGTCCCTTTCAAATAAAAAAAATCTGGTAACATTCTTATCACAACTACTTAACTACTAGAACATGTATATAGGTATCAGGATGATGAAAGATGTCTGTTCTTTTATGTTCATTAGCAATCCAAATCTTTTTTTTTTTTTTTTTCTAAATCGTTAAGATTATAGCAACATGACCAAATATTTTAATAGGGACATTTTAGTAGGGAGATTGTCTTGTGATCAACACTGCTTTGTTGGGCATCCCTTCCCCATGTTCCCTGGTCCTACCAGCTAGTTGTGACAATTACATTTCTTACTGCATCCTAACTTTAAGTCTTAACTACACTTGATGTCAAAGCAGAGGTATATTAAACAGCTCTTGGATAAACACAGGGAGTACATCACGAAGAACATACTACAGGGAACACTTAACAATGTTGGACTGTTAAGATTTCCAAACTGTTGCATGTGACAAAAATATTTACCTTTTCCATATACAGCAGCATGCATCCCATTTATTCTCCAGTCAAAGTTATGAATACATATTGCTTCTACAAATTCATTACTGGTGCCGTGAAATAACATCTGCTCATTAATAGTTGGGACACCTCTTTTCTTCTTTAGTTGAGCTTTTTTCCTACAGAGAACACATAATAGAGCATTACAAACATCTGTACAATCAAATTAAGTTGCTACTCTGAAAACTCTGCAGAGGGGAAAGAGCTAAAATACTCCATAAATTCCACTTTCACAAGTGTCTAGATGATCCTAGTTTTTAAACAGATCAGAATTCTTAAGGTATGTGTTTAGAAATCACATACTTCTGGATGCTGTGGACTATTTTCAGAAGTAATCCAAGATTAAGAAAAAAGGTTTTTTATACCAATTTTATCAACATTGTTCATAGTTTCAGTGTGGTCATCTTCTGCAGATATATTTTTAAAAGAAAGGCATTTTTCTCCCATTTTGTTCCTTCCGCCTCCTTACATAGCATGGTGTCCTAGTTTCAGCTGGCATAGAGTTAATTTTCTTTCTAGTAGCTGATATAGTGCTATGTCTTGGATTCAGTATGAGAAGAATGTCAATAACACACTGATGTTCTCAGTTGTTGCTAAGTACTGTTTAGACTAAGTCAAGGATTTTTCAGCTTCTGATGCCCAGCCAGCAAGAAGGCTGGAGGGGTACAAGAAATTGGGAGGGGACACAGCCAGGGCAGCTGACCCAAACTGGCCAAAGGGGGTATTCCATACCACGGGATGTCATGCCCAGTATATAAACTGGGGGGAGTTGGCCGGGGGTGGGCGGATCGCTGCTCAGGAACTAACTGGTCAGCGAGTGGTGAGCAATTGCATTTGCATATCACTTGTTTTGTATATTCCAATCCCTTTATTATTACTATTGTCATTTTATTACTGTTGTTATTATCATTATTAGTTCCTTCCTTTCTGTTCTATTAAACTGTTCTTATCTCAACCCACAAGTTTTACCTTTTTCCTTCTGGTTCTCTCCCCCATCCCACTGGGTGGTTGGGGACTGAGTGAGTGGCTGCATAGTGCTTAATTGCTGGCTGGGATTAAACAATGACACATGGTGGGAGGGATAACAAAGTTAGTGGATTATAAAGTATAATTACCCAGGTAAACCAGCAAAAATACTAAAAATAAAGTTACCTAATTTTTTAGGTAAAATTAATTTAACATGATAATTTCACAATGGTTTTCTGAATTTATGGTTCACATACTGCCAAAAAGAGATAAGTTGTGCATTGAAAGGGTTACATCGGTCTAGAATTTTGAAAAAAAAAAAAAAAAAAAAAAAAAAGAAAAAGATGACCTTATACTACAGGTGAACATATATTATATTCTCATGGGCAGAAGGCCATAGCACACCTTCAATTAAAGAAGAGATACATTTTCCATCAATCTTTTTTAAGTGACTTTCTGTCAGCTGAGGTTTCCTAAGCTTTATGAAGAAGCTGACTCTGGAGCTATGTCTGAATCACTGAGCTGTTCCTAGTTATGATCCCTTGACTGTCCAGACAAAAACAAGTCAGAGTGCATCACAGCTTTGTTCTTGTCTATTTACCTGAATTTTCCTTCTACAAAAGCCACAGTGCATGGGGCACTGTGCTACATACTTAGGTTTATCAGGCACATACTTAGGTTTCTCAAATTAAGCAATCTGCTTCTAACTGGAGTGCACACTTGAATTGGGGAAGCGTTCTCAGGGCCTACGGTTGAGATGTCATCCAAGGAAGTACTATCAACCAGGTCCAGGGAAAGAGACAGGCAGCAAGGATCCTTTATCATATTAATAGCATTACATTGCAATTATGCATTATTTATAAGTAAGTACATTTCACAAGTTAAAATCTTGCAGTACGTAGCTTGAAGGATATGTTTATTCTGTTTTGTTATTCAGCTTTTTTTTTTTTCCTCCTCCAGTTAGTGCAAACTAAAATACCTATGTCTTGGCAACTTAATTTTTTTTGGTCTTTTTTTTCCCCTACAACTGCTTTCCAAATCAGAAGAATGTCAGTAGAATCTCAAGGGCATCTGGAAGGTTTCACTAATAATCTCATTTGTGACATTCTGTGTCAGAGAGACAGAGGTTCCAGGCACTCGAGTTCCACTCTATTAGCGATTCAACAAAACCCAGGAGCCAAGATTCCCTGCCTCTTGAGAAAACTACCTGTGTGAGGCAACACCTCTGAGCTAAGGGTTAGTAATGCTGCACTTTTGAAACTTTTCTATCAGCAGCCCTCCATTGTTGGCTGCTGATCTCTGACAATGTATAAAGGTAGCCTAGAGTAACTTCTCCTGAAACAGGGGAACAAAACAAATTTATAGAAAAGGTGAATAATCAATTGTCCAAAAATGTTCTCTAACAGTCCTTCACTATCTCTGATCAGTTCATTTCATAAAAACAATTTAAAATAGTCATTAGTATAGGAACTATTATAACAGGCAAACATGTTTTGACCACTACAATGACACATATAATCATTCAAGCAGTGCTCAAATTTAATCACTGACCTTATCGAACAAACAAAACACTTTCTCAAAACCACAAAAGTTTAAGTAGCAATTGTTCCTCCTAAGTAGTGGACTATACTGAGCACACTGCGAAGGTGGTTCTGCAGAACGCAGAAATGCCACAGCGGGATTTTTTGTTGATTTGGAACAGAAATCAAGGAGTCCAACTATTCTAAAAACCATCACTGTAGCACTTTCCACCAGCAGTAACAAGCTAATCCAGTAAAACAAAACGAAGCTGATCCACCACGCAGAAGGCTCTCATACAGCCAGTTTGCTCAATAAAGGAGAAACCTAAAGCAAAACTAAATACCTGGAGACATGCTCTTTGTACATACGTAAGCACGCAAGCTGTTTCTAAAGATGGTCAGCAATCGCACTGATAAAACACAGTTTTCTACTTGCCGTACTTCTCTACAGCATCAGACTGAGATGCACGAACCAAAATATGCCAGACTAAAATACACCTGTTACTTTCACTTTCCCACGTGGGACACCAAAAGAGCTTTTAGTGAATTTGAAATGCTGGAATACCTTCTTTGCAATATACTACTGGGCAATAATTTCTTCACCAGTGTAAGCCCATTTACTCCAAGGCTGTATTTTACCCTCAGCAGAAAAGCAGCTAAGCCTCAATTGCATACACTTATTCCAGCAATTTTCATCGTAAATTGCATTTTTTTGATACAGGAAAGAAGTTTTAAAACTGAAATTACTTTTCTCCATATACTTTTATACTGTACAGGTACTAAAAAGTACCTTGGTTTGTAGTTATATGGCAATACTGTAATACTCCTGACGCATGAAATTCTAATTCCCATTCTTAGTTTTGTACCTTGAGAATATTCTAGCACAGCATCCATAGATTCAGAGTTCTTAAACCATGAATTCTACTCACTGACCAGTCAAGAAAACTAGTACACTCTCCAAATGACATCAGTTCCTAAGCTAAGCAAAAAAGGTCTTCCCCTGCCCCCCTCTGCCATCTACACACCGGAGACTCAAAGGATATTTACTTTGAAGTCTGCTTGCTACTCCTATTCTCAGAAACTAAGACTGGTATTACGATGGTATAAATACACCTCTACAGAAACTTATCTGTAGAAAGGTAGATGTTGAAACACAAGGCCAAGCAAATAAGCCTTAATAACCAAATAAATTTGCAATTAAGAGAAGACTAACTCTCTTAACCAAGAACTTAAATTCATTTCCTTATGTATATTCATGATACAGCTTTAAATTAACAATAAATTACATATCTTTCAAAAAATCATATAAGTTATACAAATTGTTAATATACATCTGCTTAGTTATTTCCTCACTATATAACTTAGTTCAGTTCATTTTAATAGTGTAGTACCTCTTCAAAACTGATTCTGATATGTACTCCTTCTTAGAGGGTACACAAACAACATTTGTCAAATACAACTGCTTAAGACTGATACTATGAAATAAATGGAAACAGAACTTAGCACTTCCTACTTCTCCCAGGCCAGCACAATATGAAGAAGGAAAAGAAGAGAACTTACAAAAAGCTTTTGTAGCACATTACACTTAAAGAAATTACCTGAATATGTGTTAATTGGACAGTTAATTCTGTCTTAGGTTTCAAAAAATTGAGACGTTAAACAAGCCACAAATATTAATTTGCTTTGTTCTCTAAAAATTAAAATAATACAAGCCTGTCAAGGAATTGTTTTACAAAAAGCTTATTTTTGTTCTTCTTACTTATAAGCATCATGGGCATCTACCACATGGACATCCTGAATATCTTTAATGCATCAGTCTTATCTGTGCTACATCTAATGCATATCTACAAGTATTACATTTCTGCACCTGTAGAAGCTACAGAGTTTCGAAAATGGAATTTTGAATGCAGAGGAATGACAAAGTTTTAAAAAGATAAAGAGTAACACATTTTCATTAATAATAAAAGCAATTAAACATATTTCTGCAGCATGCCTTCAAGATTTGCTCCGTTAACAATCCTAAGACTGTTGGTTTTAGAAATAATCTCACCTGCAAAAAAACTCCCACAAGTCTAGATTTTGTATTCTCTTAATTCTTTTAATTCGGTGGCTATCCATTGTTTTTCCAAAGAGACTAGAAACTTCATTATATTCATTTGTTTTCTTTTGCAATGGAATAAGCTGGAAAAAAAGAGGTTAGTACGATTTCAATTCAATGCATTATTTCATTATCACATGTTTTTGACCAACTTGCATACCAACTCTTACCTGGTATGGCTCCTCAGTATTTACATTCTCCCAGTGTGAAGGCATAGGGATAGCCTCATTTTCACAGATGAAACTTGAAACAAAAAAAGGTAAAAACACATCACATCAAAGACATGAGGCATTTTCTTCCTGTCAAACTCCTGCTCCAAACAACATGGTATGCAGAAACCCCCAACTTATACAAAACTACTTAGAGTTTTAATTCAAACAAAGGCTGCTGTCAGCAGGTAAGGTCAAAGGCAAGAGGTCTTATTTTGTATTCGAGTTCTGGCTTAGCTTACTATAAATAGACCATGGTAATGAACAGTTTTAATACACCATCTACGCAACAAAAGATAGGTAGATAAATCAGAAGAGATGGTCAGAAAGGTCCGCAACATCAAGAAAGCAACACCAATTTAGAAACGTGAGAGTGTAGATACAGCCTGAACATTCCAAACTATCAGGAGTTACAACTAGCCTAAGCCTCTGGAAACTGAGCCCTCATCTGAAGTATTTAAAAGCATCATGTTAGAAATACACACTTGAAAATTATAGTTGAATTTGTTTTTAAAAAAAACAAAACCGAACCCTCAAAAAAAAGTGTTTTAAGCATATACACCACATACATATCAGCTTTTAAGCCTTAAAACCAGGACTAAAAGAAGCAATCTCCTGAAAGTAAAGAATGGTGTCATCACATGGCAGAAGAGTACTGAATGCAATTATTCAAGAAACAAAAAAACAGAAGTGAATTGCCACATTATTGCACGCACTCTTCAGTGAATATCTACTAAAAAAGAGTTGACTCTTCAAAAAAACCCCCACAACCCAGGCCTTCTTGAATGTCCACATAAAAAAGATGGCTACTACATTTCTTATTAAAAATGTCAGATTTCTTTTTGAAAGTATAACCAGGCTACAATTTAGAACTAAAATTATTTCTAAGAAACTATTTGGGGAAAACCCCCACATATCCCATACAGTCAATTATACCTGTGGTAGTATCACTGCATAGATCATTTCATTGTTTAGTGAGTATCAGATTTACATCAGTACAGCTTTACATCTCATGACTGATCAAATGGTAAGAAACTTCCAATCTAAAGCAATTAGACTCATAAAACAATCTGGTTGCTATGATGCAATTTCTTGTAATTTCAAATCATTTTAGAGTAAACAATTAAAATATACAGGCGAGAAAATATAACTCAAATATTTTTTGCTGTTACAATAATACTTCTAAATAATTTATGAAGTCATTATTACGATGGAACAAACTACTCCATTTTTTGTTGCTGCTTTCTCCAGAAAGTCTGATTCAACAGGTATTTACAGCAAGGGACTCCAATTGCTAAAGTCAGGCACAGCTTTAAGAACCTTGCCAAAGGATATCAGTATTCAGTATGCCTTGCCTCTCCCACTACACATTCCTTACTTTCTCAGAAAAAAAGATTAAAAAAAAACAAACTAAAAATTCATTTGTCACTCTTCTCTGAAATGTCTTCCTTCTTCACTTGACTAGCTCTCCCGCCTTGGTTCACCTCTCAAATTGTTTGAGGCAAAAAGCAAATAAATATAAACAATAAATATAAAACATATTTTTGTTTCCTTTTACTTAGAAGAATGAGCAATAAAATAAAAATGAGGAGTCTTCTTTTTATTTCCTTACCTGAAAGCACTGATAGAAAAGGGAGCTCTCTTTATTGGACGTTGCTTAAGGGTAGTTAGGTTGGTTTGTTTCATCACTGTGCATAAAACAAGAGTTAGGATGAAAATTTCTGGAATTCATCTATAGCATATGAAACATTTAAGTGTCGTTTTTTAAAATAACATTACTACACCCAAAGTTGCTTGACAGGAATTCCTATTTCAACAATTAACAAATCAGCATTTTCAATAAATGTTTCGAAATACTGGCCTCAGAATCATTGTAATTTATAAGAGTTGACAAAATGAGCAAATATTGCACAAACAAAATGTTTATTTTTAAAATATCCATCTAACATTCAGTCCCACTAAATCACTGGCAAAACTTCCACTGACTTTAATACAACCAGGATGACAAAGCACATTACTACTGTCCTTAAGGCATCATGACCTACAAACAGTAACATAAAAATCGTTCTTTAGCATTTGCATTTAGTGTTTTTATTCTAGATGCAAAACAAAGGGTTTTTTTAAACAGACATTTCAACACAAGCAAACATAAAACTCCTTGTATTGTTACATACTACTTTACTCCCAGTACATCGCTGTTTTACCCAGTCCCCACTTTCTGTATTTGAAATACTATTATTTTCTTTCATTTGGAGAAGGCTTCTATTTAAGCATATAGCTGTTTTGTAATTTAATCAGAAAATAAACCAAGTACGGATAGAAAAGCTTAAAAAAAAAAGGAAATCATTAGAACACACCTTCGAACAAAGGACAGATTTATAATTAGCTACATAGATGGGAATCCTGTAATATTCTGCAATTTACAAGCATAGCATAAATGAGATCTTTACAATCTACTAGAAAAATCCTTTTGCCTCTCTCCTTTTATTCTGAGAACAGAATTGGCTTCAACTACCTGCTGAATTATTAAATCACTTTGATGCCAGTATTTTGCAGAAAACTTCTTTCATATCAATGTTTCTTATACAGACTCTGAATGGAAGAGTTTTTTCAAGCTTACATGAGTTGCATGTTAAAGAAAAAAGGTTCAAACTTCACGGTCCCATAAATGTATGCTACTTACCACCTACAGCTGAGGTAAGTGGCAGTTATGTGATGGAGTGCTACTAAACAAGACATGCTACTTTTATTAATAAACTACACTAGAAAATGTAAGAGGGCAGCTGCTTCTAAGAACTCCTGCGTACTTTCCAGTGAAGATGATATTTCCAATCACAAGTTTTTGCACTAGATACGAGGACAATAATTTGCTGAATGAACAAATGAACCAGTGTATCTGACACCTTCTATTATTTAAATTTACTCTATGAAACAATACATACCTGCAAAGTCTAGCGTGTAGTTAAATTTGGCAGTAGTAAAAGAAACAGAACCATGTGGGTTTGTTCGGAAACTCCTTTCAATATCTTCACTGCTAACAGAGCAATGACTGTTTGAATCGGTCTTCAAAATAAATGAAAAAGCACATTTAGACAAATTCAGCAATAGGTAGTTTGATGTATGGAATCCATCATAGCTAATATAACCTCATAGGTATTTACCTGAAACATATGCCATTTACCACACTCAGCCAAATAAAACCAGCCCCACTGGGTATCAGAGGTATCCATCTCTTCAACTGAACTTTCCATCTTTGGAAAAAAATCTTCTGATGTTCTTTGAAGCATTTCCTGAAACATTCACACACATACACAAAAAAAGTTTTGATACTATTTGCAAAAATGCATTATTTGAGAAATTCATAAAAAAGCAAAATAAAGTGAATTTGCAATACTTAAAAAAAAAAAAACCTTGGCAGGCAAACGGCAGATTTGTTTTCTCTTTTTCAGAGAAAAATTCTCAATTTGCTACTTATCCAGTATTATCCTTTAACTTAGTTAAACATTTTCAAAACTCTCTCAAATGTCTGTAAGTGTGCCAGTAAAGGCAAGAGCTATAGGTTTTATCAGATCAGAGAGGTGCTAAATTTCATACTGATGGTCACATGAGCAAGGCCATTCATATATACAACAGGCTCTGAGTTACATACCACTCAGGAATGAAGTGTTGGGGTTACACCTGATAGCTTGATGAAAACATCTACTAGGTACTCACCAGCAGTTAACAAATCAGACTGGATATCAGAAGTTATCAGAAAAAAAACTTAAAAACTAAGACAAAGAATGTAATTATTTAACTGTGCAAGTCCACGTTATTCCTCAACACTGCATGAAGGTTTGTTTCCCCCCTAATGCACCCATTTAAAAATGATACAGTAAAATGACTGGTACTCTGTACTTGTAATTAGAGAGAAGGTTTGCACCAAAAGCCAGAGTGGCTTCTACACCAGCAATGACTACCACAGTTGGGATTTTGCAGGATGGAAGAAAAAGGATTGAGGAAAGGATATAGCAGAGGTCTACAAAATCATGACAAAACCGAAAAGGGAATAACGAATCACATTTTCTTCCAACGTAAGGAGGAGACACCTATCAAAGGCTGCACCTGTCAAGTTCAAAACAAGTGAAAGAGAAAATTCTTCATAAAACAGATGGCAATCTATGGAATTCCTTTTCCTGGTATGCTGTGGATGCTGCAAATTTCTGGAAGTTTGAAAAGCAGCTAGACAAGTTCAAGCCTACCAAGAGCTATGCCAGAATACCTTTGGAAGCACAGTCCCTGCCAGATTACAGCTCCTTCTTCATACATCAGTAAAATCCTGAAAACTCTGAAAGTACCTGACTCTACTTGCACCCATCTCCTAACACGTCAACTCTGTCTGCCACCCCCCTCCTCAAGCAAAAATTCTAAGTAGGTTGGGGGGAATCTTTCAGAGAAAGAAGCTTGCCCTACTCCCAGAAAAGGTCAGCAATTCATCCACTCTAACTGCTTAACCAAGACTGGCACTCTTCCCAACAATTTCCTCAACTTAACTTTTGCTTCCAAGAAATGGAACAACACCCTCCAGCACAAGTAAATCAAACAATGTCCAGTTAATATCCTGGATGCTTCAGTTGTTTCCTGGACACTTCAACCCAGAAAAAAAGGAGAGACCTGAAGAATGCAAAAACTGGAGACCAGAACTAGGCACCAGGTGGCCAGTGCTAATGGGACAGGAGTTGAGAGCAGAAGGCACTTCTTCCAGCACTACCCTTCCCCCTTATTTTTCCCAAGCTAGCCATCTGTGGTTGTTTGAAAAACAATCCCAGGAACCTCTTTATGGTGCTAGCTAGAGACTGTATTCTAATCATCAAAAGCTCCATGGGGCTACAAAAATCTAGGTGCTTAGAAAACAGGGGAATCGGAAGTGGGCCTCCACAACATCTCTAAATTGCAGAATTGGAGGGCAAACCTACTTTAGTACAAACGGAAGCTTACACAAGGCTCCACACATGGATAGCTGACTCAAGTTCAAGCAGAACTACACTAAAGGTACATCAGCTACATGGAAAAATATTTTGAAACAGGTAAGAAAATTGTTCTCTATTTCAGAGGGTATCTGCCAACATCTCTTCTATTCCTCACAGCAATGCAAAGTCACAGAGCCTACACTCGCCTGGTGTTAAAGCACAAGTGGCCAATATCTTTTGATGATGTTTCACCTTCAACTTGATTCTTCCTCTCAGATGAGTATTTGGCCATGTCCCCTCCTACAGAGAGGAGGCAGAGGTAATCTACACTTTTTTAAAGCTAAGCAGAAAGCAATTCAGGCTTTTTTTGGTAACGTTTAGTCTTCTCACATTCCCACTAACACAGCCAGACCTCAGCTCCATTGCAACGTTAGTTTAGGGCCTTGAATCTGACCGATCAAGTCAGTATTGCTGTTTGAACAAGTTACAGAGGAGGCATGCTCATCCATGCCCCCGTCAACACGCTTACACTCCTCTGGGGGCAACACAGCCTCCAGAATAAACCATTTACTAAGGAGACAGTTACTCTCATAGCTTTCAAAAATGTTACATTCAATCCACATGTATTACTCTAGCCACAAAGTCTAGGGAAGGCAGGTAGATTCCAGGATACCTAGAAGTATGGAATAACAACCCAAAGGCATGAAACACAGAAAGCCATAAAAACAAGAGAGCTGTTCTCAAAAGTGATACAAATCCAAAATGCTTGAAGGAAATTGCTCAACTTACTGATGAATTCAAAATCAAACTGACACCTTTTATAAGGAGCAGGTAGCTTTTTGTCCAAAAACTCTGAACGCATGCAGAGTGAGCAGAAAAATCTCAGTGGGTTTTTTCTGGATCATAGGATGTCAACTATCAAGGATGTAGCAATGGGAATTTTATTAGCAATGCTGTTGCTAACAGGCAGCCTCTCAACTCCCATTATTAGCACTGTTTCTACTGGTACAGGGGTTACCAGAACAGCTCAAATTAAACACAATTACTCTGGCAGCAAAAACTTCCTCCTAAACAGAACGAATGCTCGTTGTGTGTTGTGCTGCGACTGAATGGCTTTACTACTACTGGGAATGCATTGCCTCATTTTTCCAGAAGTACTTTTAAGTTTGAACGATAAACACGCTTTGCAGCATGTAGAATCACAGAACGGTTTGGGTCGGAAGGGGCCTTAAGGATTACCTACTTCCAAGCCCCCCCCGGACACCTTCCACTAGACCAGGTTGCTCCAAGCCCCATCCAACCCGGCCTTGAACACCGCCAGGGATGGGGCAGCCACAGCTTCTCTGGGCAACCTGTGCCAGGGCCTCGCCGCCCCCATGGTAAAAAAAAAATAAAAATACAGAAGCATCCCGACAGGCGATTCGGGCTGCGTTTTCGTGCTGCCCGCTCCCACCGGGCAGGCTGGGCTTTACTGCCGAAGACTCTTTTACCTACAGACGGCACCTTTGCCCGGCTCCCCGCTGGCAACACCGGCCGTGCCAGGGGTCTCTCCGGCCCCTCCTCAGAGAGCAGGGCGCCTGAGCTGCGGCAAGGGCGCAGGGCCGGGGAGGGAAGGCGAGGAGGAAGGCCGGCACTGGCACCGGTACGGGGCGCAACGGGGAACGAGACACCCCCCCACACCCCCCCCCGCAGCTGCGTCGCCACTTACCCCCTCTGTGCCGCAGGGGACCGCCGCCGCAGTCACCCCCCCCCACCCGTGGCCGACCCCCCCCCCACCCACCCGACAGCGGGGCGGTCCAGGCCAAGCGCCCGGCCGGCTGGGTTGCCGCAGCCCGCCCCGAAGATGGTGGCCTACGCCCCCCCCCCCCCCGCCCCTTCCCTCAGCCCGGCGGGGCGGGACAGCGGCCCGCGGGGCCAGCCGAGTACGCAGACGGGCCGAGGAGGAAAAAGACGAAAGGAGCGGCCGTCGGCCCCCGCCCGCCCCCACTCACCGCATCGGCCGCCCACCCCGGGCCTGCTCCCCACATACCGCCCGGAGAGGGGCGGGGGGGGGGGGGGGGGGCGGGGGCGGGAGGGAGGTGGGGGGTAGGCAGTGCGTGTGGGAGGGGCGCGTCACCGCTCGGCCGGCGGGCGCTTCCGTTAACGGTGGCAGCAGAAGGGGGCGGGGCGACAGCGGCTACAGGTCGCGTCCGATAGGCTCACCACGCAGAGGGGCGAGGCCTGGTAGTACAAATGTGAAGCGGGGAGGCGGGGCCGGGCAGGCGGGAGGCGGGGCCGGGGAGGTGGGGTTGAGTCCTTGTTGTGCCGCTGAGGAGGGAGAGTCCCTCGCTCCTCTCCTCTCACCGCTCGCCCGGGGTGGAGCCGTGACCCTCCCGCCCCCCCCCCCCCCCCCCCGTCGGCGGGCGTCTGTCGGCCTGCCCGGCGGCGGTTCCTGCTGCCAGCCGCGCGGGCTGTGGGGGCCTTCGCGGTGCCCCCGGCGTTTTGGCGGTGAGGGGCTGTGGAGCAGCACCCCGCGCTGCCCGGTGCCCCCCTCACCCCCCGCAGCTTCGGCGCTGTGTCCTCCTGATCGTTGGCTGTGCGCCTGCACGGCGACGGGCCTCTGCTTGGGCAGGGAATTTTTACAGCCCGTAATTTTCCTGTTAAATACGCGGATGCCTGAGCCTGTATATGCATTTAATTCCGTGTAGGTAGCGTTTTAAAGAACTGATACCGCGTTAGCGCCAGGCAGGGCAGCTGAAGTAACAGTTCCCACCGTGCCTGAGGTGTGATTAAGGCAAAGAGGCCTGTCGCTGGTGTCCGTCAGCGGGGCCTGGGGGTCCGTGGGCCGCTTTATGCTGCAACCCAGACCGAGAAACAGCAGCGGCAGCAGCTCCAGGGGCCGCTCGGTCAGAGAGGCCGCGGCCACGAGCACAGCTCATCCCGGCCTTTTGGTGCTGGGGCTCCGGGATGAGCGGAAAAGCAGGCCGTGATGCCTGCTAAAGCAGTCTGCAGTCAGCCAGAGGGCTGGTGACTTCAAACGACGGGCAGTCCTCATAAAGCTGTGCAAAGCTGTCACAGCACATCCTGCTGTGAAGGGTTTTCGTTGAGCAGCATGCCAAAAACAACACAGGTGGACTGGAAAAAGAGGAGTTTCTCAAGTTCTGAGGGAGTGTCAGGCAGGATATGTATCCAGATTCTGGCTGTGCTGACCTTGCCTCTCAATACAGAGTTAGAAGAGGTTATTTTTCTGAGTTAAAAGGTTAAGCAGCTTGTGGTGGATCACTGAGGGTATTTCACTGGCACGAACATGATGCTTCTGGAATAAAGGAGTTTTCCAGAAGTAGGGGCATCTTTTTCCAGCCATGAATAACACTCATGTAGGGAATAGCTTCTCTGTGCAGCCTCTCCATCTTTGCTCCCTGTGCCAGGCCAAGATTATCTCTGAGGAGAGAAAAGCATTTGTGGAATACTTCTGTGGCCAGTTACACTGGACAGGAGAAGCAACTGCCAGTAGTTTTTTCCGTGTCTGGGGAACATAGTGAGCAAGATTGAGATGATCAGAGAAAGTCCTACACTACAAACTGTGAGGTTGGGAACCTGTGGCTGTCTGGAAAGTCTGGAGAGGATAGTCATCCATAAGAAGAAGAGATGAAATTACATCCCACAACACTCTGTGTAACCTTGTGGTGTCTCTTTCCACCAGCCCCCAGGTGATGTGTAAGAGTGTACTGGGTCTGGCTGGGATGGAGTTAATTTTCGTTGTAGCAGCATTGTATGGTGCTGTGGTTTGGATTTGTGACTAAAACAGCCTTGATAACACACCTGTGTTTTGGCTATTGATGAGCAATGCTTGCACAGCATCAAGAGTTTCTCTTTTCCCACTTGGCAACCCCCAGCAAGTAGGTTGGGGTTACACAAGAATTTGGAGGGGACACAAGGACAGCTGACCCAAACTGACCAAGGGGATACTGTATGCCATACAACATCATGCTCATCAGTAAAAATGGAGAGGAGAAGGATTTGGGGAAGGCAGCCATTGCTCAGACTGGCTTGGCATCGGTCTGCTTGTGGGAGGTGGTGAGTGATTGCCTTTGCATCACTTTTTCCCCCCATTCCTCTTTCCTTCACTTACTAAACTATCTTTATCTCAACCCATGAGTATTCTCGCTTTTGCTCTCCCCATCTTGCTGGGGTTGGAGGCTGGGGAGGGGGGGTGAGTGAGATACTGTGTGGTGCTTAGCTGCAGGCGGGGGTCAAACTGCCACAAAGTGAGAAAAGAAAAACTCAAGAGCCTCTCTGCTGTATGTGCAGTCAGGCTTCCACAGAGCTACAGCATGTTCCTGTACTCAAGTATCTGCACATACGTGCATCCCAGCACCTGGTCTAATCCACTCACTGCATCACCCCACTCTTTGTCCCAGGGCAACACTGGTGCTATGAATTGTCAAGGGACGCATCATAGCCAGGTGAATCTGAACCACACCTGAACCAGTGCCGAGAGGAATTGGTGTGTGACAGTGGTTGGAGACTTCTACAGCGTGCGGAGTCACCCAGCTACTGACCTTACTTGCTGCCTCACGTGCTCTGTTGCTTGCAGGGAGGTTGGACTGGGGCCGTTGCAGAGAGCACGGAGGCAGGTCTGGACTTTGGCCTGTTACCACTGGCCTGCTCATCCATGTGCCCACCAGTGATACTGTCACGGGAGACCTTAACAAACCAAGAGCGGCTGCAGGGCGCTGGAGCCCCGGTCCTGGGGGACACTCCAGGGGTCCTGCCAGTGGAGAGGAGGGACTTGGGTAGGAGGGCACCCAACCTGCGGGTTAACACCCAACCGCCCAGCCGGTGTTGCAGACAGAGCTTTGGCTTTTATGCCCACGGACGCCCTCTTTGAGGAATGGGGAGTGCTGGGGAGACACAGGGTGCCACACGGGGCTGGGGCAAGAGGAGGTTTTGCAAGAGGCTTTCCAGCCTAGCTAGGAGGGCTTGAGCCTAGGTTCTCCAGGGGATGGTGACCAAAGCCCGAAGAGAAGGGGAGGCACAGGGCGCGGGAAGGAAGGGCCGGGTGAAATGGGTGCGCAGGCTTTTGTTGGCGAGCTGCAAGGGGGCACAGCAGGAGCTGGGCTTGGCCACAGCACAGGTAATGCCCTCGGTGGCCAGGGCGCACTCCCACAGCCCTCCCACTGAATAGGGAGGGCAGAGGAGGTGTGCTGACGACAGGGTCAACTGACTTTGCCGGGCAAGGCAAGGTAATGAACTGGGTCATGGTCCATCCAGAGAGCCCAGTCAGGAGAAGAAGGAGACGGGGTCAGCGTGTCAGGGCCCGGAGTGCATCCCTCTTCTAGGAGTTTAGTTGGCTAAGTTAGAGTTTAGGTGGCTGAGTCCAAGTCCAGCTCCTTTGCTGGTAAGAGCTCTTGGGAAGAAAGCTAGGAGCAAGGGCCTGTCCCTCCTTTCCCTTGGGAACTGTTTTTAAGCAGAGGCCTTGCCGCTGGCTCCTGCTGTGTTTTACATTGCAGCTGTGCAGCAGTCCTGTCTATGGCTGACCTTGTACCTGCACAGTCTGGACCTTGACCCAGAGCCACTGGTTCGGCTTTCTGGCTGACCTTGGATCTGCCTCGTCACTACGGACTTGCTGGGGGGCCGCTGGGCTGCACGTGACGCGCTGTCTTTGGCCCTCATCCTGACCTGGACTTGCCATTCTGCATCGTGGCTCCTTCGTGGTGAGGCCACTGCTTGCGCCTGCCTTGTTATTGCGTTGCGCTCCCGACCAGTCTTCCGTGGTGGAGCAGCTAGCCCTCACTGCTCTCTGACACAGAGGCAGGGCTGCCGACAAGGCTGCGGTGTAGGCCCAAGGTCCGCTCAGCCATGAGTGAGGCATGTGCAAGACTACAGCCCTGGACTTGAGGAAAGAAGGCTTTGGCTTGTTGAGGGACTCTGGTAGGCAGTATCCCATGGGAGTCGCCCTGGAGGGCAAGGGAGTCCAGCAGAGCTGGTCAGTCTTCAAACGCAACGTCCTCAAAGCACGAGAAGGGTCCCTCTGATGTGTGGCAAGTCTAGCAGGCCCGGCAGAAGGCCAGCACGGATGAACAGAGAACTCCTGACCGAGGTTGACAGCGCAAAGGAAGCGCACCGAAGGCAGAAGTGGGGCCGGGCCGCTCTGGAGGAATGGAGCCATTACCTGAGCGTGGTGAGATGGAATCTGGAAAGCCCAAACCTCAGCTGGAGTTGAAACTAGTGAGGAACGTGGAAAGCAACACGAAGGACTTCTGTGAATACATTGGCAGTAGAAGGGAGCCTCAGGAAAAGCGGGCCCTCTGCCAAATGGGTCGGGGGACCTGGTGACAAAGGACACACAGGGTGCCTTCCCTGCCTCGGCATTTACTTGTGTAAGGTCTGCTCTGAGGCCTTAGGTCCCCGAGCTTAGTGTCAAAACCTGGCAGTGGTGTGGAGACTACGTTGGGGACCAAAAGGCAAGCTGGACACACGCAAGTCCACGGCTCCACCTGAGATGTGGCCAACGGTGCTGAGGGAGCTGACCAAAGTCACTGCAAAGCTGCTTTCCTCTTTGAGAGGTTGTAGTGAGCAGGGGAGGTTCCTGATGATTTAGGGAGGCATATAGCACATCTTCTCCCCGGCAATCTCTCCCAAAAGGCAGGAAAGAGCCCCCGGACAACTACAGGCTTGTCAGCCTAATCCCCGGCCCTGGGAAGATCACGGAGCAAATCCTCACAAAAACTACTTCCAGTTGTACGAAGGACAAGAAACTGACTGGGAAAAGACAGCACAGATTTACCACGGGCAAATTATGCCCAACCAACCTGATAGCTTTCCGCAGTGTGCCAAGTATTCAGTTGAATGCACGGAGAGCAGCGAGTGTTGTTCACCTGGACTGTGGTCTCTTTGCCACAGTTTCCCATAGTAACCCTGTAGCCAAACGGTTGAGGTACGGTCTGGAAAAGTGGAAGGCAAGGTGGGCGCGTAACTGGCTGGACTAGCGGGCTTAAGGGGTTGTGATCAGCTGTTCAAACTAACTGGCAGCAAGTTTACTATTTGCATTTCTTGGGGACTGATACTGGGGCCAATACTGTTTAGTGCCTTTTTTAAAAAAGACCGCAGGTCAAGAGACATGGTCATGCCGTGCCACAGGTTCCTTCTGCACTCCTCTCAACCCACCTCAAACTCCTGTTTGTCTCTCTCAGAGAGCTACCCTGCATACTTTCAGATGCTGTTTGAGGCTACGTGCTTGTTTCTTGCCTGCCCTAAGCATACTCTGCATGCAGTGGGGGTTCTTCTAGTCTGCTTCCTACTTTCATGTCCCTCCAGTGGTACTGAGTGTTCTCCTTGGACTCCTCTGCTTCTTTCTTGGTCTTTGTGAGGCTACTCTTTCCTCCCTCAGCATTCTTTCAGTCCTTCTGTATTTTTTCACCTCTCCAAGCTACTGTATGCTCTCTGGGTCTCTTTCTTGCCTAATTTTTTCTACCTTTCTGAGGCTAGTCTTTGTTATCCTTTACATTTGCAGGCTTTATGCTATTTTTTTACCTTCTCTGAGACTACTCTGTCTTCCTGAAGTTCTTTCTGGCTCTCTTTAGTCTCTCAGGCTCTTCAAAGCTGCTTTGTTCTCTGGGACTCTCTCAACCTCTCCACTTCTTCCCTAGCATCTCCAAAGCTGCTATGGCTGCCTTGCAGGCTTTTCAGTCTGTTCCTTCCTCTCACTGAGGTGACTTTGGAGCACTTTCAGGCTTTCTGCTGTATTTCCACCCCCCCACTTTTCTGAAGTTAAACTGGGTTTTCTGGGGCTGTTTCAGTCTCTCTTCAGGGTTTGTGACATCTCAGCAGCTACTCTTTCTCCTGGGACTTTTTCAGCCTCCTTGCTTGTTTCTTCCCTTTTCCAAGGCTATTTTCTGTTGCTCTTTCAGCCTCTCTCCTTCCTTAGCAGCTGCAGGCATACTGTCCTAGGGGTCTTTCAGAACCTCTGCTACTTTCCTGTTATTGTCAAGGTCTCTGGTGTGCTCACCATGGTTCTTTCAGGCTTTCTACTAGTTTCTTTGCCTCTTTGAGGCTACTCTGTGTTCTCCAAATCTTCTACAGATTTTGGCTCATCTCTTCTTTGGTGCTAGTCTTTGGGGCACTTTCAAGCTTTCTGCCTTTTTTTTTTTTTTTTTGGTCTTCTCTGAGGACACCCTTGGTACTACTGGGTACTCTGGAACTCCTTTAATATCTCTGATACTTTCTTGTTATTGCTGAGCCTCTTCGGTATTCCCTGGGGAGTCCTTTGCCTTGTCTGTTTGTTCCTTGGCCTCTTTGACACTGCTACATTTTTTTTCCTTGGGCACTTACAGGCTTTCTTCTCTTCTTTGAGGCTACTTTATGTTCTCTGAATCTCTTTCAGACTCTCTGTTGCTTTGTTGGCTTCTGCTTGGCTCCACTGTTTCATCTGGGGATCTTTCAAACCATCTTCAACTTTCCCAGCATTTGGAGGGCACTTCTGTGATCTTTTTCTATCTCAGTGTTTAATCAATTTTCACAGTTTCTCTGAGACTTCTCAGTGTCCTCTGGATGTCTTTCAAGCTCTCTACTCTTCTCTTCGACTATTCTGTATTCTCTGGGACACTTGCAAACTCTTTCCTGTATTACCAGGCTCTCAAAACCAATTTGCTGTTCTTTGGGGATCTTTCACACCTATTTCTGTTTTATTAGAGTATTGTTTTGAAGGAGGATGAGAGAGGACGGGGGAGGGATCTTTTCAGAGATGCAAGAGCTTCAAGAGCTCTGGACTTCAACTGCACTGGAGTTGGAATAGATCTCTGTGTCACCTTTTGGAAATTTTTTTTTTGGTGGTAGTTGGGGTTAGGAGAGAAATGAGCTCAAAGAGGCACCTTTTAAAAAATCCTTTATTTTTATATCATCCTAGTAAAAATCTTTTATATAAAGGCGAAAGTAGGTATTGCATAGAAGAAACACTGGTGCAAACATCACCTGGTGGGAATGGCATGTTGTTTCTTAGTGTCTACTATCTACTGCACAACAGATGGCTAGCCCATAGGCAAACATCTCCAGGTTTCCCCCACGCCAGCTACAGGATGAAGCTGCTCAACACTATGGAAAGAGATGATACCAGAGTTATGTGTGCCGTATTCCATGCTGCTCCCAAGAACCATCTGCTGGGAAAACCCCCTTTTCCTTCTTGCCTTCTCTATGCCCAATACATTGCCCAAGAAAGACCACGAGGATCAGTTCGGCTGCCCTCTGCTTGCACCTTTCCTGTGTGTGAGTTTGTATTTCATGCATAGAAATGGGGGGTGAACACAGGATAGGAGAGTTGGCCTAACATGACCATAGTCCAGGAACTCAATGCATGACACATACAAGGCATCTTCTGTCATCTTGGAGACATTTATGCCATCAATTTTCTCATCTCACATGCTACTTGGCTATGGGCACTTCTTTTGAGTGCCCTCCACTTGGGCTTCCTATAACTAACAGCCTTGGTACCACCAGGAGGGAACAGAATTCACTGCTATCACTTCAACAGCTTTCAAGTAGAGGTTCTTCACGCAATTGTCCTATTATGTCTCTACTTAAGTTCTGCTGCAGCTTCCAAGCGTGAAGCACAGTGAGACAGCAGGTATGCTACAGTCTGAAGGAACACTCAGAGAAACAGCACATTCACACACTTGAACTGTGCTTTCATGAATTAGAGATACAGAGAGGTATGCATTTATACAAATCAATATTTGTGTATATTAAAGATACTTTTACTCAGTATCGGTTTTTATTTAAAAACATGCTAAAAACTTATAGTTAAATAATCAGAGTGACATTTGGGGAAAACACACAGACAGCCACCCACCAGCATAAGCAAAAAAAGTGCATACATACATGAGCCAAAGCTCCCCTTGACCAGTTTACAGGACAGTTAGTGCCTTCTCTGACAAACTGACTGATGCAGCCTCACACTTTCCAGGGCTGTTTTTTGTTGCCTGGAAAATGGCATTACTTTCCTGCCCCTTTCAGGATGTCTGTCATCACCTCCCACATCAGAGAGTCAGCTAGAGACACAAATCAGCCCTGCTTTTGACTCCCTTCCTGTAGGTGGCTTCATAGAGATGAATACATGAAGCTTGTGTAACTATCTCACTTAATACTGTGCTTAAAATGCCAAAAGTAGTCATAAAAAAAAGATTTCAGGATCTATGCTGCTAGATCGAGAAATGGAATGAAGCATTCTAGAAAAATAAGTTTGGATGGAAGGCAAAGTAGCTGAGTTTGCAACTACACATTTCATCTCTGAGTTACTCATAAACATTTTTTTATTTCCTTATTACTTTCACTAATATATTTTACCATAATTTGTACAAAAACTGACTGCAGATTAAAATTTAAGATGTGGCAGGTACCACTGTGCGACCCAAAAGGACAGAGATGATGCTCCTGCTCAGCCCTGCACCCTGCTCTTTTTGAACACCAGAGAAAGCTAGAGAAAGCTAAGCACCTCTGCTCAAAGGGAGAATGCAGTGGAGCCATCAGATGAAAATCATCCTGTCTTTTCTTGCAAAAATGGGAACGCATCTTAGCAACTTCGGATACAGTCTTACATGTAGCAGCAAGTACATTGGGCATCAGGGCCCCTTCTTCAACATGGAACATCCATCTCCAGTGGGGCTCAGATGCACCTGGTCCCAATTTTTGTTAGAAATGGAAGTAAAACTGGATTCAGTTTCTGTGCTTTCCCTCTGCTTCTTCCCTGACTCTTTCAAAGGCAATCCAAGTGAAATAGCTGAACCCATATGGCATTGTCTGCTTCAGTGGGAAAGAAGAGCCCTGTGAAACTTTGGGCATTGTGCTCATATGGGCAAGGGCCATACTCTAAGAATAGTAACCTCCTTCTTCACTGCAACACCCAAATTCATCTCTATCTCCCACACATTCACACTTCTTCCTGTCACACTGATTTCATAGGAACTCAAAAAAGTGACACATAGGCCACAAAAAACACTATTGCTGCCAGATGTACAGATGCATGCAGGACCTACTAGGAAGATAAACAGGGGACTAAAAACTCCCAGGTATGACGTGGCTCAACAGCTATTTCAGCCCACAAGGAAAAGATAAGGTGAATGATACAATGTAAATGATACCTTTTAAGAGTTTAAAGTATAAATACTCAGACTGGACATTAAGAGAAAACTTGTTTACCAGAGGAGTAGTTTGACATGGCATGGCTCTGAAAGGCACAACATCTCCATCCTCAACAGTTTCTGAAACTCAGCCCAATAATGTCACAGTAAACCGCACCTCACATAGAGGACAGTACCCCTTTGAGAGTGACATTGGATGAGGTAACCTCTGAAGGTCACTTCTGACTGCTGCCAATACAAAAAGCAGTGTTTCTTTCAGAGCTGAGTCGAGCCCTGACTGGCGTTAAATCAAACATCATCCAGTGTCTGAGCCGTTCCTTCTTCCTTCACAAAACAGCAAAAACCTGGAACAACTGGCAAATGGGGACTGCCTGCAACGAAGCAGCATTCAAACTAGAGAAATACATGTTCAAGTTTTCTAACAGGAATGTTGGTAAAAAAAATGCGTTGCAGCAAGCTCTGAACTACCCCATTGGATGGACTTGGCAATTCGTCAGCAAGAACCAATACTGTACTGAAGGTATGACAAACACGTACTGTCTCTGAGTGCTGTTTTGGAAATTGCCCCTTCCCTGCATCATCCGGTCACCTTTAATCCAACCGCATTTTCCAGCTCAGGGAGACAGCTGTCATCTGCCTGAGGAACCCCTTCAATGAAGGGTATGCCACAAAAATCTTGCCATCAAATTGCCATCCCCTTTCCTCATATCCAGCAGCATTCCATGCCTTGGGCAAACTTTTTGAAACAGACAACACAATCTGTGAAGTCTGCTGCCAACTGGCCAGTAGGTCAGACTGCAATCTCTCGCCTTCGTGCCAGGGAGCAGTAACTTGCTTAGTCAGTACTTTTAGCTTTCAAAGCAGCGTGATATCAAAGCGGCCTGACACTGCTTTGGGTGAGTAAAGGCATTGGAACTTTGCCTCACAGGAGTAGGAAGCTCACCATCTGGTCCACTGGGAAGGCATTGCATTCCATCTGAGGAAAGAGCCTCTGATTTGAAAGGAACCACCTTTGTTACAGTAAGGGCATCAAGGCCCTGATAAAGGTAGATGATGCCTCCCCATGGACTTGAGAAAAGTTACATCTTTATTTGCTCGCGCCAACTGTCAACTCTGAAAAACTTGTCCTCTGGAGATCGCACAGTGGTTCCCAAATTAATGTACAATACATGTGTAAAACCAAAAACAGTAAGAAGTTATAAGTCAGGCAACTAAATTCTAAGCTATATCCATCATAATAATCATCATCATCATTATCATAATAAAAAAGTATACACCGTAAGGTACAAGAAGCTGCAAAGCAAAGCAGCTCCAATTCCTAGGACTCTCAGTTAGAGTGGCTTTTCCGAGTCTTCCAGTAAATTGGACATGAGGGTTGAAAACTTAATGGAAGACTTTGAAGAATTCTCCCTTGAAGTTGAACACACATCATTTTTGCACATATAGCATGGATTAGTAGAGCAAAACATGTTCTTAAGTTAAGAAACATTCTTAAAGCAGATCTATGATTTCGTGTAGAAAATCCATTTGTTTGGGGGGTTTCCCCCCTCTTTGGCAAATAAATGGCAAATGTGAAACAGACAAAAAAATGAGTCAAATAACAAGCTGTGGTAATAACCGGACAAGTAACAACAAAGTAGATCGGTCAATGGGACGGATTCCCTCAGCAGGGCTAGGCTTGATACTCTCTGAGGTCATTCCTTTTGTTCATTTTTATGATGAGTCAGAAGGGTTGATGTGATAATGTTTCAGAGGCTTTAGGCATCGTATTTTTTGCCAGTCCTGTGAATCTGCTGGAAGAGTGTCATGGAGAAGGCCATGCCAAGAATCTGAAGGAAAACAAAGAATAAGGGCTTCAGTACAGGGAGGCTGCCAAAACTGCACTGCTGACCTGTGTTCATGATCCAGCTGTAGTTTAAAAAGACAATCTACACTAGCCATATCTCTCAAGCTTCAAACTGATCAGTAAACTTGGGTCTGTGCTGTTCAGGCACACAGTGATGTCCAGAGATGTATCTGTCAGAGCACGGACAGAGGCAAAAAGCTCTCGGGGCTCTTTGTCATACATGCAACAGTTTTTCAGAATCAACACACATGAGTCACTCTTCCTTTTTACCCAACAACTTGTGCTTGTTTAGCCAGGTAACTGTAACTGAAAACATCAGATTCTGGTATGCTCCCCCAAAAGTACAGCAGTGATACAGGAACCCCAAAACCTTAACAGATTATAATGGATACTTCTGCATTTCTTTTTTAAAACACGTTAACCTACTCAGTTCAGTGCCCGTGATTTGACTCATTTTGGCAATTTCTAGAACTTGCTTCCAAAATTTAAATAAATAGTTCTCTAAGGGACAGCATAAGAAATGCCTAAACATGGGAACTCCAAAGTGGTGCTCTGAAGTCAAAATGCAGGTAAGCAAAACCCCACCGTAGCATGTCTGCTTTGCGGGACTGACTACTGACCTGCTTCCTTTCTGGGCAGATGGCCTTAAGTGAACTCATAAAACAAATCTGACATTTTTGAAATCATGATAAAAGTCAAAGCGGCTGAGCACCACTTTTCACAAAGCAGAATCAAGAATGCTGACAGCAAATCAAAGCCATGTTGACAAACGTCATACAAGTATTACCTGCATTATGAGGATGCACATCCCAACTGAACCGAGGACATGCTTATTCTCATCGAACCAGGTCATAACTCTCTCATAACATCCCTGAAATGATGAAAGATGAAAATTGAAATCCCAAGGTCATGCATTCTTTCATGTGCATTCCCTCTATTTTCTTCCTTCCCACCCCTCCCTAAGCCTTGTCCTGGGCAAAGTGAGCCTTACCGTTTTCCACACTAATTCGGTGGAGTTCCGTCCACAGTCTTGTGAGTTTTCCGTACAACATCGGTCTGGGACAGTGTTTTCTCCCAGCACTGGGTACCAATCCGTAAAGTCATTCACACCACAGCATTTCATCTGTGGCAAAAGTAAAGGACTAATAAATTAACTAGCACAATTTGTGACTCATGCACCACCACAAACTTTTACTTCCACTAAACCACTGCATATTTTCAAAAGGGCTGCCACACTTTTGCATTTTTAAAGTGCTTTGTGCTCAGTGATCACTAAAACCAAATACTTAACAACATTAAAAAAAAAACAAACAAAGAAAATAAATGGTCCCATGCCTAAGGTCTGTTAGTCTTCTTGTCACAGAGACATGAGCCCAAACACCAAAACCTAAGGTAATCTGCCCACAACTGCTGAACAGCAAAAGCCTAGCTGCCAAAACTGCAGTTCTACCTATGCAGTTCTACCCCTGCAGGTTTCGCTGCTTGTCCTCTGTTTCAGATCATCTCTGTGCCTGTGATAAGCACAGAGGATCTCACAGAGAGGTAAGCATCTTTCACCTTACAGAGTATACTTTGATCCTGGGTTTCACAGTACTCCCCTGGATGTTCAAGAGTGCAAAATCAGAAACAAAAGCCTGCATTATCCAACTTTTAGACTTGGCATTGATGCCACAGACTGCAGCCGCCTTTATGGTCAAATTGTTATTTTTCTTCTACTGAGAAAATACGTTACCTCTGCTTGAATAATATTCCATGCATTTTTCAGTCCAACATTATTTTCTGAATTGTATAGCTTCATACCTTCTTTCAAATCCTTCTTTGCACTCTCACTGACCTGCATCACATAAAAAATACAGAAAGTCAACGCACTGCTGTTTAGAGGAAAGGAACAAATGGTACAGACTTGCACATAGAATATACCTCCCTTACCTTCCCTCACCACAAGCTTAACCTGGGTAGAAAAGCTCCATCATAGCTTCAAGACTCTCACAAGTCAGTGGGACCTTTCAGCACCTGCCAAGGCCTAGTCTCTCCCTCAGATTGCAAAATACTGGATTAATTCTCGTGAGACAGGAGACCAAACAGCTTCCCCTCTACTAAGATTCCATCACAGAGTCATCATCTGATTCAAACTAACTGAAGAGAGATCAGCAGAGATCTGCTGAGTTTACTTTTAACTGTGCCAGAGACAGCTGTTGGCAATACCCACAGCAGCCTCTCTTGCCTGTAACCTATGGCCTACTTTAATTTGCTAATATCATTAACACCAGAGTCCCAGCCTCCCAAACTTAACATAGTTATCCCTTGCACAGGTTCAGGCAGGGTATAATAAATGGCCAATACAAAATCCATTGAAAAAGGGCATTATTATTGTTCTCCTTGTGCGGACAGGCTTGTAGGATTTATGATTTTCAAATGTGCTCTTCTTTCTTCAGAGGAGGAAGTTGGAATGCTCAATGGGAGATCTGAGATGTCCCATTTCTTATATAAATTTCAGTCTGAGCCCAGAGTCCTGGGTAGAATGTACCTTGGCTCTGACAGCAGTGAGCTGGCAGCAGAGAAAGGATTAACCTATGGTTCCTGGCATAAAGGTCAACTATATTATAAGATCTGTTTCATCCCTCTTTGACATCCCATTCAAAACCAGAAGTTCACCACAGCTCCCTGAAAGTGGCAGGCATCATAATGACAACCTGGGAAGAGATACAAATCTGGTAGGAGCTCAGTTTTAAAATCAGTCTGGACATGCTCATACTGTAAGGCTCTGTCCTGTGTTTAGCAGTTCTCCAGTTCCCCAAGGATATTTCCAGTCTTGCCAATCTGACAGGCCAGCCAGTTGTGCCTACTTCACTTATGCTCTACTAGAGAGCAGATTCCTACAGATGGGCTTTATGAGAAGCTGCCTCTTGATCTGCCCTGCACCCTTGTCAAACTCTCTGGGACTGCCCAGTCAAGTGACACAGCTGGTGGCATCTGGAATAACCTGTGAATATCCCAGGCCTCTCTCCTCTGGTCCTGTTCAGGGTTGGCCCTAAGAAGCTAAGCAGGTCTTCAGCAGGACCTCCCACAACCCAGGTCCACAAGATGATCAGCTTCTTGCAGAGACATCAAACAGCCATGTTGAAGGCTATCTTAGCTTTTAGGAGAAGACTAAAAGGGAGGCCCTGGACCATGGTTTTATTTCAGGGAGGAAATTGTAAAGCTCAGGGGGTTCTTCTCTCCTGTTTGCTTTCCTTATCACTTCCTCCTCCCCCTGCAGAAGCAGTTTATAGAAAACAGCCAAGATCTCAAGGTTAAACCTTCACCAAAGTGAAGAGCAAGGAGAACCCACATATCTCCATCAGAGAAAAGCAAACTGAACATGGTTTACATGCTAGTACAGATAATTAATCTATATGGCATATTTGCTTACCTTGTCCATATAAACAAAGAACAAAATGAGTAATATCAGCTCTGCCAGGAGAATTATCAGCAAAACGATGAAAAACTAAAACAAAGAAAAAACAGACAGTGTATACACACTTGCCAACTAGAGAACAAACCTGGGGCTGCTAGAAACACTGAAGACTATAGACCTTGTCCTCTAAGCCTTTCCTTTACTGCCAAACCCATGCAAGTTTGATTTCAAACTATTCAGTTATATTAATACTATATTGCCAGTAAAGTTCCTGTAGGTCTCACCATCAATGAGGAAGCTCACTGTCTAGCACTCTCTACATCTTAGGTTTTGCCCTACTACCAGCTTGCAGGTTTCAGCAATGCTTTTGTCTTGCTTTTTTTGGACTGCTGTCACAGCACGCAGCCCTGGTAGTCTCTTTCCTTCACACAGACTGTAGAAGAGATGCTAAACCCATCACCACAAAGACCAATGGGACGTGCCTTAGGAGCGATTCCCTAGCAGGTGGGCTTTAACCACATCTGACTGCCTGTTGGAATAGTCATTGTTTTACTCAACATTTCTATTGCCAGCTCTCTGTAGCTGAAACCTCTCTCTGCAGGGGCATTCCAAGTGTGAGCTCCAGTAGTTTCTCACTACTTTTCATGCCCACTAGTTGCCTTTATGTTCTAGTGGACTGCCACATAGGCATGGCATCCCCCACACGGATGTAGTATGCAGTGCAGCAAGCTCTCCAATTGGAAACTCGTGATAGTTATGATAGTATGAAAAGACATTTGTAGAACCTTCTAAGTATATACACACACTTAAAAACCCCCCAAACAACAAATTCAGCTGGTGTTGCAGTTTGTGTAGATGAACGACATAGACCTCATTACTATTCTCTGTTTGCTTTCCTAGTGGTACAATGTACAAAACCAAGCAGCAGAGAGCAAAAAATAGGTGCACATTTGTCGTCCAGTTTAATACTCTGAGGTGGTCTAAGGAATGCTGCCCAGCTGTTCCCCAACACCATGTAAGGGAAACTTTTACACAAGGAAAACTCATGTGCTCCTTAATGTCGCAGCACCTGTGATTCATAAGCTGTCACTGAACTGGAAGCTGTCTGCTTTGAAAGCGCTCCTCTCATCTTCTGCCACAATACCTCTCTCCTTGGGGTGGGGAGAAACATGATGAAGCCTCCTGGGTTTATGCAAGAGGAGTAACCCACACTGTGTTTTTTGAGAGGGGTTACCAACCTCTGTGCTTCGGTGCTGGACAAAGACTGCCAAGGATCAGATTTATATTTTTTTTATTGGTAAGGCCTGGCAGAGACCTTGACTTCTTAACTTTGGGTCAGATGGTTTCCACCAACCTGTGACAAAGGCCTTAGATAAAGGCAAAGTAGAAAATAGCTATGAGAGGCTTTGAGTGGTGTCCCAAAGCAGATGTGGCTTAAGATTTTTCAGTCAATCTCTCTAACAGACATTTCCAGAAGGGCTATCCAGGTTGACCCTAGAGTTCATGTTTAACCATTCAGAGGTAACTGACAGTAATTTGCTTTGCTGTCTAATGCATTAGGGCACACAGTAACAAGGATTCATTTGCTAATACACCAATGATATCACTGTGAACAAAGGTGTGGGATGTCATACTGCAAACATACAGAAGATTGAAAGCCAAGAGCAACGTTATAGTGATCCACAAGACTATTTTGCACTGGTCATTTAAATAAAATAATAACAAAGCAACAATCACTGGTCTTAGTGAAAAGAAGTATTGACATCTTACGCTCAACAGGAGGCACTTGTTTTCCTTGATAGCACCTAGGCAGCCCAGAAAGCCGGTCACCATGATGACTGTGCCAATGGCAATGACTAGGTTGGCAGCTGAAAGCGATGGAAAGCTGGGAGAAAATGTGGCGAAGTTTCCTTGCGACACTGACAGCCAGATGCCCACACCCAGCAGCCCACAGCCACATAACTGCAAAGAGATAAACCAAAGAAAAGTTTCACCGTTAAAATAAATGGCACTGGCTCCTTCCCCCCTGACCCTGAAAGGAAAGAATTTCTCAAGCAAATTTTCAGGTAACTGTTCTGCAGTAATGCTCTCATTGGCTTGGTGCTGAAACAAAGTGAAACTAAATGTTCTTACCTAGACTTGGTCATGTCACCTATACTTATAAGTCTATTCAAAAGCCACTGGATGGCAGAATTCTCTTTTTAAAGATTCAGTACATGAAACCAGGGCTACCCATGATCTCCCAACAGCACAACCCAATGCAATTTTTCCGTAGGAAGACAAAAAATGTTATTTGAAGGAATGCTCTATTGCACTTTATTTCTGCAGTCATCTACAATGTCTCAGAGTACCCAGCCCCCTATTTCCTCATCCTAGGGCAAGCAAGGAAGTCCTGGAGATAATTACAATCAATTGTATCATTTCAATAAATATTTGTCATAAAATGCCCAGTCCCAGTAATCAGGTTGGGTTTTAGTATGAGTTCTCATAGCTTTACTGTTGTTTGCCAGTGCTCAATGTCACAAAAAACAGATTTCTAGGTTTATTATCTACAGGAAGCTCAACTTCTGCTACTCTATCAGTGAGAGAACCTGAAGGAAATGCAAAGCTGCTAATAAAACATAAAATTAACTTCACTTTGCTTCTCAGTCTTAACAATACCATGTCTGGTTAAGGAAATAAGGTTTCCCACCCCAAGTCACAGGGCAGGTCTGCAGAACAATGGCCAAGTTGCACTACAGGGCGCCTAAAAGCTGGCCATCTTTTAGTACTTGCTCAAAATGGCTGTTATACAACTTCCCATCTGATCACTGTGCAGTGAAATCAGAAGCAGGAGTTGGTCGCACTTTAATTAAATCTGTGAGCTACTGAACAGTTACAGTTTCCTACCAAATCTAGCCTTTGCGAAGGTCAGAAATTAGATTCACATCACCTTCACTGGGATGGGGATCAGAGTACACCCCCCCCCCCCGAGTATTTTGCCCCAATTTACTTGGACCACTGCATGGGAAAACCAAACTAGCACCTAATCATTACTGACAGTGATATCCCAAAGGTGCTGGTGCTCATCTGTCAGCAGTGAGGATCAAGAGGAACAAAAGTTCTTGCCATCTAGCAGGTTCACCACACCAAGCCCACCCCATTGTGCTTGCATAAACTTACAACTTCTACTCAAATGGGAAATTCAATGTCAGAGAACAGTACCTCCACTAAAACAGTGTTCAGTCCTGCCTTGTGATGAGCACTAATTTGGCATGATGAAGAGCTACAGACCTAACTTTATGGGCAAATATCCCCACTTCTGTCTGAGGTGATTTTACCAGCAGGGCAGATAGTTCAGGGTACAACTGGCTCCTTTTGGGCTTGCTGCTTCACAGAACATGAAAGAAAAACTAGAACAGTATCTTCTTGCATTCATGTCACCTTATCTATGAGTCAGGCTTATATTTTCATAATCATATGCATGGCTATTTTCTTTTACTTCCCCTGTGACCCTTCTGTCCACTCTGAGCCCTCTTCCTAGTTTGCTTGAAGCTTTTGAAACTGCTTTGCTTCTAGGGAGATTCACCAGTTTGGTGAAGAATTATGACCAGGAGTAGGCCTCATGCAAGATGCTCACAGGCATTCCCATGGGAAGTGGACTAAAGTGTCTCCCAATGTACCAAGTCCGTAAGAGCTAACATCACACAAAGCATAAAAATACAGGGTTGTGTAAGCAGAGAAAAAGAATAAGAGATGGAGATTAACTATACTGCATTGGTGGTTATTTCCAGGCCCCCTTGCACCTAAGCATTAGCTTAGCAATCTGGACACCCCCCCCCCCCCCCCCCCCCAACTGTCTGAAGCTCAGAAGCACATGCATTGGGTGACACAGAGGAAATTTTCAGCATTCTTGTCAGGAGGCTGGGAAGCACCTTTGCTTCCAAAACTCAACACACAATAACTCCACAGAGCGAGCTGGGGAGCTTTACATCACTGGGTGTGGATAAATGTCACCACATCTGTTTCCTGTAACAGGGCTGGATGCAGCTGCAACATGAGTGTGTGTAGCAGGAAGAAGTCAAATAGCTACTATCCCTATGAGAAGACTGGTACAAAACATACGCACGTGCATGTGGCAGGAAAAGGCTATAAGACTTTAATCTCTTCCCCCAAATCTATCCTTTCCACTTAATAGTCTTGAAGTGACTTCTCATTGCCTTTCATGATATATCAGCAAGGTCAATGGGAACTTGGAGTAGTAGAGAACTGGGGGGGGGGGGATGCAAAACAGAAGCCTCCTGACCACATTCTGTTGCAGGACCCAGTGGGCATGACCACAGGTTTAAACTGTCTGCAGTTCATGGAATCAGTCACCCTATTGCTCCTGCTTTAAATTTCATCTACTGTGTCCTTGAATTGGCAGGTTTGGTGCCTCAAGCCCTCGCAGGAATTCACTCTGTGGCTCAGCTGCTTCAGCCTTTAGATGAGAACTGCAGGCAGTTGCTCAAGCTGCGACCTTGATGGTTCAGGAGGTTAAAAGCAGCTCTCACCATGCAACATTCATTTAAGGTTTTAAATGGCATTTCTAAGCTGCCAGGGCTGTACATTGCCAATAGCTGATGGCACTTCAATCAATGACTTCATGACACTCCATGGGTGAGACTGTAAATGTTTCCAAAGAAATTTCTACTAAAGACTGAAATTGTTCAGTGTAACTTTCCTTCAGAATCTGAATTTAGACTTTAAAGGTTATTCACAAACATGGAATGAAACTCCTTGGAGTTTCATACTCTATTAGGCTCAGAAATCACAGCCCTAGCTCAAGTGTTTTGAAAGAGGGTAGTGAATTCTGGAATCATCAGGCCAAAAGGCTTACAGAGGGAGGGCATTTAAAGGACAAAAAGCGCATGGGATCAATAGAAAGATCAGCCCATGAAGAGCTTCACCTCATTATCCAACTCCAATTATGAGGACAGTAGCAAAAGAGGTAGAATAAAGAAGCCCTTACCAGCATCTCGTTACCATTTGAAAAAAACCCCAGCACAATCCTTCACAGAGATTGTATATAGAAGAGAAAGGTGGCTAGGAAATTACTCCAGAAGGCTCATGTTTATGTTTATTTAGACAAAGTAAGAGGCAGCTAATTGCTTAGATGAGGGAAGGGAGAGCTACCTTCAAGTGTAGGAAATCAGGAAGGTGACAGGCCCATTGGTGCTCCATGGGATGGACATGAAGACAGAAAAGGACCAAGAGCAGAAGGAGGATCAAAGCTGGAGAGCAGAAAAATGGACAGATGGTCTCTGTCCCCCTGACAGTCTCAGTTCAGGAGACGCTCTATATATGCTTCCATACAGCACAGATCATTTCTTCACTTGCTTGTGGTAGCCACCCTAGTGTTTTGGTAAAGCCAGGAACAAAACACTTTGCTTTTTGGCAGAAGACCGGTCACCTACTCCACCTTCACCTTTCCACAGTGCCTCTAGCAGGGAAGAAGCATTTGACACTTGATGTGAAACGTTTGCAACAAAGGTCTTGTGGATTAGCAACACACCTGTGCTGTCCTTAGGCAGACCACTATGGAGATACAACTTGAATGCCAGACATCTGAACACGTTTGGAGAAGAGTCCTTTACAATGTGAAATGAAGCGGTATGTCAGCTGAGGCAGCAGACATGTCTGCATTTGCTCCTTCTTCCTGCAATTCTAATGTCCCGCTGAAGAGAACCATGGACTAACTCCTTTCCAACTGCTGTAGTGATTGGGTTAACGTGCCAAAGCGCGCACTGCGATTACAGTTCCCGTCAGACCTTTCTGACGACACCCATTAGTGCACTACTACCATTACACCATAGGATCTGCACTGATCACGCTCTCACCATGGCTGATTCCCAGGCCCACTGGGCAAGCTAAGGGAAGTTCTCCTTTTCAAAGATTTTTACCTCCCAAAGTAAGATTTCTCCATCCCTAAATTACACTGAAAGTTCAGATTACATTAAAAAAATCAGGTGATGGAGGAGCTATTGAAGACCAAGGCTGATCTATGCAAACAGGATTATCTACAATGACTGAAGAGAGTAAATAGTCAAGAAGATTTGCAAGAGATCTGATAAAAGACATGACATCCTAACAACTTCCACAAGGTGGCATCCCCTACCAAATAGCACTAACAGTTTAAGTCGATTTTCTTTTTTTTCTCCGCTCCAGAGCTCCTCAATTTTTGTGCTTTCCTCTCTGTTTTTATCTCTTTCTATAGAGTAGCAGTACAGTTGATGCTAAAATTTATGCTTTAAACTTTAGGTCCCAGGACAAATGCTTTTTTCACTCATGCTTCTTAAAAAAAAAATCCCAAATTCCACTGACTTGGGACTTAATTGCATACAACCATACCAACCAAAGCTAGCCAGAATTCTAGCAATAAAACAGCTTTCCCTGTCACTTTATTCTCTACCTGTCTCATTTCTTATACAATGTGAACACTGTAAAAATGCTCTCACAGCTATTTATTCTCATAGGATTCACCTCTTTCTGTTCGGTACAACTGAATCTGGAGGGTGAAAGCAGCAAAAACATATCAAGTCATCTTATTAATTCCTTTTCCACCATATAATTAAATAATATGTGCTGCTTGGTATTTAATTGTGTGAGAGTGATGGCACTGACATTCCTTCCCCAAGGAAATGGTTCAGCAGCATAAAAAATTTCACTGGATTTTTCTTCTAAAAAAATGTTGGCTCACATCTCTCTCATGATTAGAAATTATCATCCTCCAGGCAACCATCAAATCCTGGTGTTTATGTCATGAAGGTAACTGCAGAACCCTATCATAAAGTCAGTCACATACACAGATACACACACCCTTACTTATAGGGTAATTTCGTCGAGATATGGCACACATATTTTGAGCTTGAAAGCAAACAAAAGGAACACCAACCTCCCTCACAGTTTCTCCCTCACTTTGCTATTTCACTATCAAAGCCTGAATTCTCTTCAGTACCTCAACATCTATCATCATCACTGTGCCCAGAAAACATACAGCATTCTGGGAAACATTAAGAGTCTCAAATGCTTCAAGAGAAATTAGAACTCCAGATAAACCCAGAGAGAAAGAAAGCCAAAAGCAAGTCTTTCCCCATCAAGTGCTATGATCAGAGTGGGAAAGGGGCTTTTTTCTTTTATTCTGGATTTTTGAGCATTGTGTGAACTAGTAACAACAATACAAACTTTGACAATAGAGCATCATATCCAGGTTTAGTTGCCTTAACCTAAAGAAGATATAGTAAGAGTTTACAAGACCTAGGGAAGGACAACACAGATGGTCAGAGGTACGCCAAGACTGACATATTGTACAGAAGGAGACTGTGCACAGGATTATCTAGCCTGGGAGGAATTATTAGACAGGATGTGAATGAAATATTCACAACTCTAGAGGTCAGTATGAAAACCAAACAGCCTGTCTGTTTAATCTTTTCCAATAATAGGAACATGGGGAATATTAGCAAGCATTATGTAGTATATTTGGCTTCATGTAACTGAGAAGTAAATTGATAAATTATGCCTTACAAGAATTATGTATTGTGGCCACAATTTTCAGTAAGGGCTAGATAATTTTATTTGTTGGCAACAGCATTTGTAGTTTGTTAGCATACACACAAATAATGACATTTCATGCTTCTCGGAGTAAGATAATGCATGCAGAATCCAGCAAAACTACCAAGCAGCAAACAAGTTGGTGTGAAGAAGGGGTAGGATATGCCATTCTGATAAGGTTTATTAATAGAATAAATATTGATAGACTTACCCTTGAAGTAAGTCATTGAGCAGCATCAGGAAACAGGAATCTGATAAGGAAAGCACTACCAAGAGGAAAAAGGATGAGGCCATGCTCTTGTAGACTTTTGCCATCATTCCATCCCATGCACACAACGCGTAATGGAAAAGCCGCACAATTAGGTGTGTGAGAGAGGAAGAGTGGAGGGAAGATTTATTCTTGACATCAGACTTTCTACTGCTGGTTAAACACCAGGGGAGCTCTTAACAAACTTGGAATAGAGCAGACACATCTAGAAACCAACTGCTGAGAGACAACCACTAGGGACAAAAAGAAGCGGCAAGTGTCTCAGTTTGTACCTCCATTTTGAATAACATGCCCTGGGCCTTCTGTGGCCCAGTTACAGAGAATAGAAAGCTCCTCACCTTCCTCTGTGTTGTGTTAAAAAAGGTGTCCTTGCTTGAAGCAAAGATGATACAGTAAAAAATACATGGAACAGCTTAAATATGGCCCCCACAAAAATGGCCTAAAGCACAGGAGGTTTGTTATGAGGAATGACTAACAGCATGATTGCGAAAATAAGTGTCAATGCTGGGAAACGATTTCAGGACAACTGCAGTGACAAAAAGACACTCTGAATTAGGCTTTGACAGGCCTCTATTTAAACAATAAGTCAACAGGGAAATGACCTGCACCAAAAGGACAAGCACGAAGAAGCCATGTGGACAGGCAGAATGCACCACCTAAGCCTAGCACAGAAAGGCTTTTCAGTGTGCAAGTGGCTCTTAAAACCCTCCCTTCTGTTGGGGTCTGCAACACTTTGGAAAAGCTGCCAGTAATATTTTCCCTGTTTGGTAATCCTACAAGATAAAGGTTACCTATCTTAGCTCTTAGTTGTTGTTGTTGTTGGGGTGGGGTTTTTTTGTATGCTTGTTTTGTTTGTTTGGTTGGTTGGTTTTGTTTATTCAGTTTCCCCTCTCCTTCAGTGATGGTATCTTAATGAGCTCACAGGTTTCCTATGGAATCAAGCAGCAGCACATCTTGGAAAACAGTTTGAAAGGCTGCTTCCCACCATGCAGGAATTTTTAAAGAAAACTTCTATGAGACATAAAGATGGACATAATCTTCTTTAGCAGCCAGAAATCTGATTCAAAGACTCTTCAGATCAGCAGGAAGAGTTTACATCTTCTGTGCATTTTGGATCTGGTGCTTCATTTGGAAGCAGTCTGGTATGGAGATTCAGAACAGTAAGAAATACTGTTCAAAAAACCTGTCTCAACAGACAGGGCAATCCCTGTTCTTGTTTCAATGCACATTAACCTAAGTTTTGGAAGATACTAACTTGATTGTCCAGAAAGATTATCACCACAAATAACAGGATTTTTCAAACTATCGCAATGCATTAACTGCTCTGTTGAGAGCACAATATTAATCAAAGTGGGCAGGAAGGGGGGCAACTTAAAGGGGAAAGGGGACTCAAAGCTCAGCAGTAGAGCCATTCCTTTCATTTACTGTCAGACAGAGGTGCTCATCTTTTGCTTTTGCAGTATTCCCTCAGTTACAGATCAGAATGATTGTTGTGGAAGGAGGCAGGGATGGGAACTACATGGTACAGAACTACATGGGTTTTGCCACTTCAAAACAGAGATATACTTTCTGCAAATTAAGTTTTTGGATGCCACTTGCCATCTCTGGATTTGGGTGATTCGTCCATCTCTGGAAAAGGCTGGTGCTTAAAGGAGATTTTCAGGTAAGCCCAGATAAATTTTCCTGCTCTGTCTTGATAATCCACAGGATTAATTAAAACTGGGGTTTAACAGCTGAAAATCTCAGAGAAAGTCTCTTGCAAAGCAAGATCATCTTCTGAATATGATGCAAAATATAGCAAGGACACCAAAATCTGAGAAGTTCTTCAGCTATAGACTAGAAAATGAGAATGGAGTATGGAAGTGGGTGAATATACTACTTAGTGCTAGTCCCATAACAATATGGCAAAGATTGAAACTCCTCTATAACATTCCTATGAACTGGACATTGATGCAAGACAAAGGAACTATTTTGATGTCACCTTTGAGTCTAGTGCTGTAACAGCTGTAACGACAGCCTGTGTGTAACAGACAGTACAGAACTGGAATGTGTGCAAATGCTGAACCTCCTTAATTCATCTGCCAGAGAAAGAAATTATTCTCTTCCTTAGAGTCATTCCCCAGCAGTATGCTGGGATGGTCCTGAAAAACTGAAATGAGGTATCAGAGAGAGACTGGATGATGGGACAGGGTGTAGCCTCAGCAAGTCTGCAGATAAGCTAGGAGTGGGTAATACACCAGACAGCAGAGCTGCCATTCAGAGAGACCTGGACTGGGAGAAGAATTGGGCAGGGAGGAATCTCATGATGTTCAACAAAGTGGAATGCAAAGTCCTGCACGTGGGGAGGAATAACCTTATGCACCAGGACAGGCTGGGGGCTGACAGCCTGGAAAGCGGCAGTGGAGGGCCTGGAGTCCTGGTGCTGACCACAAGCCAGTGATACAACCTCATAGCAAAGGCAGCCAACAGCATCCAGGGCTGCATTAGGAAGAGTGTTTCCAGCAGGTTTGAGGGATGTGATCGTTTCCCCCTACTCAGCACCGGTGAGGCCACAACTGGAGTGCTGTGTCCAGTTCTGGGCTCCCCAGGAGAAGACAGACATGGGAGAATATGAATAAGGGAATGGAGCATCTTCCACAGGAGAAGAGGCTGAGAGAGCTGGGACTGTTTATTCTCAAGAAGAGAAGGTTCAGGGGATCTTATTGATCTGTATAAATACCTGATGAAAGGCACTGAAGAAGAGGGAGTCAGACTCTTCTCAGGAGTGCCCAGTGATGGGACAAGAGGCAATGAGTACAAATTAAAACACAAAATTCTATGCAAGACAAAGCCGCCTTTCTTTATTTTTGTGGGGTTTTTTTGTTCGTTTGTTTGTTTTTAACCTGTGAGGGTGGCCAAACACTGGAGTAGTGTTCCCAGAGAGGTTGCGGAGTCTCCATCTGTGGAGATATTCAAAACCTGACCCGACACTGTCCAGGGTAACCTCTTCTAGCTGACCCTGCCTGAGCAGGGCAGGGTGGACTAGATGATCTCGACGGGTCCCTTCCTACCACACCTATTCCGTGATTCTGTTAAGGAGATACACTCTCAGATCTCAGTCAATAACTGCATTCCAGCTGTATTCTCTACTATGCAAACACACACTTTTTTTTTTCCTCAGTACCCAGTGTCTGCCTGAACAGGTAAAGAATAAGCCCCCTCTGTTATTCACAGCTTGTGTCCAACACAAGCACAGCCCTGATTTGCTGATGATTATTGTTAATTATTAGGTGGTAAACATCTTGTTCATGAAATTCCTAGGTGATAAATTGTCAGTAGTTAAAACGTAAGTGTGCAAAAAAGTAGCAATAGAAAGGGACTTGGAGAGACTGGAAACAAAGGATAAACTTAAAGGAAACATACACCTGCAGAATTACATTCCCAAATACAGACTTTCTACAGGATGATTTGGAAAAAGTTGATATAAAAAAGCAAAGTGTCAAAGCAAATGAGACATTAGTTTGGATGGCAGTAATTCTTCCCCCAAAACTTCACAGCTGTTTTGAATGGCATGCGCAAAGGCAACAAAGGGAAACACAACAAAACTGTCCCTGTCCCTGTCTGCAGCTGTGAAAGGTCAAATTTAGTTGTGCCAACGTCAGCATTATCATCTTTTTGTATACAACACACAACGCCCAAAGTGTAGTAGGTAAGAAATAAGACTGAACATTTGAAGGGGATTTAGAGATGATATACAAAGAAATATTAAAATGTGTAGAACATAGTTAAGTGATAGTTAAACTCAGAGGGCAGGGAGGAGAATGGGGGCAGAACTTGGAAACAGTATTAGGTCGCTAGGAAAAAAAAAGATCAAAAATTATAGATCAACTACAGACTCCTGAAATCAGGACGGGCAGGACCCTACCCATTCATCTACTGGATGGAAAAACAGACAAAGACCAAATAGAGTTCAAAATATCACAGATAACATATGTAAAATCCAGAGAATAACTAATACAGAAGAAGGAATTATGTAGTCACTCCACAGAGGAGACCTGGTCAGATGGGTATTTAACATATAATTCATAAAGGCTATATAATTTGTAAAGGCTATATAATTCATAAAGCCTATAAAGGACTTGTGTGGTTCCTACAGAAACACTAGCCTTATGCATATATTAGAATGTGCAGTTATGCTGTCCTTGATAACAGAGTTGACAACAAAAGTTCGTTTAAAATATAGTAACTAAGCATTATACATCATCTTCATATTAAACCATTTTCTCATTAGTGAGCAAGAGGATAGGAGCAGAACAATTCTCTAAGCAATTCATCATAATGAATGAAAATCCATCAGCCTAACAAAGCAATTCTGAGCATTAAGCCCTATTTCCTAAACACACATAACTGTAAAGATATCTTTCTGAAATGCAAAGTTTGGGGATTAAATTCAGTCTCTCTTTCATTCTTGCAAATGAACCTATCTACAAACACTTCAAGCTGAAAACAGGCAGCAAATTGCAATGCTGTCTTTTAATGCACCACATTTTGAAGCTACTTGTCAGAAGATGTAAGTTTAGGGCTTTTTCCTATGTAATATCATTAATTTAAAATGGAAATCTGCCATGATTTTAAAACGCTTTTATTTTATTTTCCTAATTATTTCCATAAAGTTACTTTCACTTGAAATGAGAATCCAATCTGAAAACCAACTGGACAGAAAGATCTCCTGAATTCACCTGCCCCACAGAAACATTCAGGTCTGAATTTGATAGCAAAAGCAAGTACATGTTGCTGCTTAATCCCATTAGACCTGCAGAACAGAAAGAGAACTGAATTTTATTCTTCCAGTTCTTGGAATAATGAGAAGAATATTCTACTGCAGTCCTTCATCCCTGTGCAAGCATAACAAGGAACAAGATTTGTACATGTTAGCAACCATGATTTGGCTAATAAAAATATTTTTGTCTCATTATTAAAACCTCTTTCCAAAAACATTTGATTCACAGACTGAAAACCAGCACTCAAGGCTTTGGAAGGTGGAAGGAGACTTCTCAACTACTTTTGTAGCTATCAGCAGGAAGAGAATTTTACCAAGACAGTTTTCAGAGTAACTATATATCTGCAAGAGCAAACAGCACATCTAAATCACAGTCCAAATTCCAGTGTATGAAATCCCCAAGAGAAATGTATCAGACAAGACAAGAAATCCTATTTTATTCCATTGAGAGTAGAGAGAAAAACAAATGGAGTCATGATCTGTTCAGTTCCCCCAGTGCTCTAAAGCATTAAAGCCTTTTGAAAACAGAACTGTATGGCTGTTTAAAACCATATGCTAAATTCATACGTTATGTATTTGCACAAATGCAGGGGCATGTATCTGCAGTATTTTCTTCTGAGATGTATGTCCCTACCTATTTATTCAGGGACACTTTCAGATTCTGGTCAGTCCACCATCAAACATACATTTACAATGTTCAGCATTCACGGGCATAATTTCATGAAATCTAGGCACCTCTGTTGGTCACGTGTTATTAATCTGTCTCTTTTTTCCTGAGCCAATTCTCCTGAAGCCTCTTTATCCTCTTTGTTTATTTTAATCACAGCTGCTTAGTTCTGTTCTATCTCTTAATACCAAATAAAAGCAGTAGTAACAAAAAAAAATAATCAGATGTTTCAAGGACTTGGGAGGGGCAACAGTCAGCAACCCTCATCCAAATTTGTCTAAAAGGACTGAGGATGTTTCCAGCCCTGAAGAAGTTACCATGACTTAAGATACTCTCTTGAAGATGTACTACAGGGCACAACTAAGAACACAGCGTCTCAAACACTTAGTGTTCTCCATCAGCTCAAAAGATGCTAACAGGGGCTTAAACTATGTTCTGCAAATCCACTTGTATCCTTCTCTTTCAGCTGTTGGAGGCCCTTCTGAGAAAAGATGCAAGGCATCAGTGTGAAGAAACCACCTACAGGAGTTTTTGTAAACCAATCACGGTATGTGTGTGAAGTAAGTCTTGTGCTGACTAAGTCAGACCACCATAAGCATTTTTCTCTTCGTCAATTTGTATGTTTAAACAGCACAAAACTCTAGGGGATTCACTCCCCTCCCTAATTCATGCCATCTTCTGGCACCACTGATACCTGACTAAGGAGTACAATTGACTTCCAGTTTTACTCTTTTATGTCAGATAGTAGCATGGCTTCTACTTCCCAATGACCTTGTATTGTTTAAACTTTCAGTAGAACTAACACACCAATACTAAAATACAACAGACAACAGGAACAAAGGCAGGAAAACAAGTTGTTTGCTCTCAGCACTATCTCCTCTTCTTGGTATTGAAGTAAAATTTTGTTATTAAAAATAGTGATGATAATAAAAGGATGAATGGTTTTGTTCAGCATTCATTAGAAAAAAAATAAAAACCAGTAACTACATTAGATCTACCAGAGAAAAAATTGTATTACAGTTGACTAATTCAGTGCAGATTTCATTTTTCTTTGGTAGTATTCAAAGCTACCCTACCTCTTTCTGTTAGTATGTTCTATTTTGAAGCTACTACCTGGTAAATAACATCTCCCAGTGGACTGGGAGCACCTCCTCCATATTCTTAATACGCTGGCAAGAGGTCTTCAATTAAAAAGATGTTATGTCTTATCCATCCACTGCCTGGATCTTCTGTATCTTGTTACCTTCAGTCTTAGAAAAGCTGAGGCAGGTGAAACCTTCCACCTGCAGCTTGCTGGAAATACAAGGCTAAACATGATTCTCTTCAGAGAGACTGTTAATAAGGACTGACGTTATAAAGGGACCAGATAAATAAAAGGGGTAGAAAAGCAGCTATGTGCTACGGTGAGGAGAGTTATAAGCATTAGAGAGTAGACAGATGACAGGTCAGTTAACAGAATCTCACTTTTCCCTTCTGTCCAGAGATCTGTGTTAGGGCAGATCTCTGACAATCACAGTGGCTCAGGAAGAAACATGAAAATTCAGCCATTTACAGGTGGACAAATACTTTTGCTATCCCAAAGCAAACACAGGACAGTGGCATTAGACCACTTAACAGATACAGATGCATGCTGCAAATTGGCTTTGAGTCCTGCATCGCTTCCAAGAAAAAACACTTTAAAAGCTTTCATTGACTTGTCTGAAAGGAGACTGTAGGACTACTTCTTGTTGAAGCAGGGGAAAAAAAGGAAACACTCCACTTCTTATCTAGAATGCTTTAACAATATGTTCCTGCCAAAACCACCACAAGAAGAAAGAACCTGCAGAGCAACAGATGCCAGAAAGGTTTAGTTAAGGGAATATTGAGGTCAGGTCTGACCCTGCTCAGTGTTGATTAACTTCCATAGTCCAGCTACCATCAGAGCAAATCCAGCTTCCCATTATATCTGCCTGTATATTTAAAGATACTCCTTAGTATTCCTGGAGCTTTCATTCACAGAGCTTTCATATGGAAGGAAGGATCAGCAAAGACCAACTTTAAAACATTTAGGAATTATCTCATAAAAGAGAATTGTGTTATGGGAGTTCTTCAGATTCCAATTCTGCCACATTAAAATAGGCAGAACTGAAGCAAAGAACAGAGTATCACAAAAAGGATGAGAAAGCCATGGGTCTGCATTATGCTATTTTTTTCATACACCATGACAAAACAATCTTCATATCAGAAAAGCTAGGCAAGAAGTCACTTTTGCCAGATAAAAGCTGTGACATTATCTTGATATCTTAAATGCTGGAAAAGAAGAGACTGGGACAAAAGAACATCTAGCAACCAACTCTAAATCTCAGCAATGATCAACAGCTCTTGCAATTACTGTAACTAACAAGTGAGTATTCATGATGTGTATACATTTAGTCTGTAGACAGGCACTACTAAGAAAACAGACAGCACCATTTGCGATGCAGTGATTTCAGAAGAATAGAAGGAAGTAAACCTTAAAGTGGCAGCCCTAGAAAAGGTAAGAGAAAGCTCCTAGAACAGGAGGACAAACAAGGCCACATAAGAAGTGGAAGATAAGCTCATGTATCTCGTTTTTCCACAAGCCAGACTGAGGAGAAATTGGGTCAGCAAAGAAAAATCCAAGGCCTAACAGATTCACGACTGATAAAATAACTTCAGATACTAACATGAAAGGACTCTGCAAGCAGTACGTACGACAGTGACACCCAATGTCCCTGATACCTAGGGAAAAGTGCAAGGAGTGGCTGTCTTATCTGTGTTTTAGATTGTCCTTTCCCTGCTACATGTTCAGTCTGCTAACGTGACCAACGGATGAAATGTTTCAGATGGCAGGCATTCTGTGGTTTCAGTGCCTTTTACCATCTAAGTGAATCTAGCGTGAAGGAGAGGAAAGTGCTGCCCATTAGAGTCCAACTGCACTTCAGTCTTCCCAAAGACAAATGCAACGGATATAAGTGTACAGGAAAACACGAGACTCTAATGGAAATTTACATTCTTGAAAATATCTTAAACAAAAATAACTTGCCATACAATCTGTAAGGTAAAGTTACAGGTCTTGATTCCCACAGTAACACATAGAATCATTGGGTTTCTGCAAGTTCTCCACAGACTTCCCATATATTCTCATTTTTGGGGCTGGATTAGGTTCACAGAAAATATTACCAGAAGTAAGGAAGACTGAGTGAGACTGGTGTTGGCTCGTCCTTCCCTCTCTTTCAGTGAGCCTCTCTGTCTACCACCCAAGCTCAAAGACAAAAGCTGCTGTTTTGACAGCATTACATCTGAACATGCTGACAAGACTGCAGTGGTCACAGCTGGGAAGTGCTGGGACTACAGAAGACAGTTCCATCCCACTGTACATTCTCCGACAGATTTCTTTGTATCCACTTCTGCACGGATCAGAACAGTTAGGGAGCTTTTACACCAGCCAGACTGAGAAGAGTAAGTGTGTTTCATTTTGCAACTCAAAAAAACCTCAACAATCGACAGAGAAGGTGATCACCAAATGAGCGGCAGTAGCATAGAACAATGTCCCATAACTCTTTTGATGACAAGAATTACAAAGTGTTCTGATTGCTTTCTTGTTACTGGAAAGAGCAATAAATAAATAAACTAGTGGTAACTATATTGAGTGAAATATATCCTCAGCAACTCATACTCACTTGACTATGGCTTTGCACTCAAAATTAATTTGGTTTACTTTGTACTTTTACCTAAAAACAGTTTCATAATGTGACTGCAGTTAAAAATGCCCTTTCAACAATCAATGAAGATAACAAAAAGCGCACTTCATTATAAACTGTTCCAGAATAAGATAAAAAAAGCTTTTGGCCACCACATCATGTAGGACATCTCCCAATCTTTTATTTCTGCCCTGCCACTTTCACACGTGTGAAAGCCAAAATGTACCAAATACCAGTAACGAAAGGTAAAATGCAAAGCCCTGTCTCATGGGCATATTTTACTGCTTAAAAGACTCAACTACTAGTAACAACACACTGATACTACCAGCAGCATCACTATTTGAGAAAATCACTACCTATCTACATCATATGTGCACAGCAAAAGAAAAGCAGCATTCAGATTCTGTAAGGAACAAAAATCTGTGCCCACGGGATCCATCTAGGTATGATGCAGTGAGACTACTCTTAAGGGCTCAAGTGTTCCATGCCAACACTGAATCAATGTAGTATTTCCTATGTGTGATTCTTTCCACGTGCAAAAATACCCAGCAGTTCTCCAGAGTGATTTATTTATTTTAGCTTACAGGAGAGACATACATCTTCAACAACTCATACTCACTTGACTGTGGCCCAAAATCACTCTGCCACAGAAGACATAATGAAACCTGGATTCCTATAGATTTGTGACTCATGACTGGGTTCTCCGCTTTCTGATCCATTGTGAACTAACGTCTGTTAATGCTTGCCCTCTTACAGGGCATGTAGAACCACTTGCTCATGTGTGGATTCTCTGGGATCTAATAAAGTTGGAGTTCATTCTGCAGGCTTCCTCTAAGGGAAGCAGGATCTGTGTCCACTACCCAGTCACATCTTCAGTTTTATTTCTGTGCCTGCAGAATTCATTAAAATGTAAATTATGTTCTACCGAAAAAAACACAAGACTCTTAATGGAATTTCATCCATTGCACTACACAGATATCCAAAGCAGACAACCACTTTGAGCTAGTCACGATATACAGTGAAAGTTAGCCTCAAAGGTCATCTCAAAAAGTAAACACACTAGGTTTGATTTTTCCTTATCCCAGGTGCTATTCGTTTGGTTTATGGACACATGCTTGACTCAAAAACTTAACAGATGGAAGGAACTAAATCCTTCAAGTGCAGCCTAAAAATACCTCCCCATTTCCCTACCTCTAATTCTTTACTCACAAGTTAACAGCCCCTTGAGCAGTTTTTTCCTCCCATTTCTGCAGGTCACCTCTAAGTAAGCTATCAAGAAACCAAACATCTTAGGTACAGAGCAGACTGCTCTTTTAGTAAGTCCAGGCTGTACTCTCCATTAATCTCTCTGGCTTGCCTGTTACTAAGATCAAGCTCTCTGATGCACTTATCCTGGTGTCAGAAATAGTTAATGATTAACCACTGAGAAGAAAACCAATGAATTATTGTCATAGGCAATGACTTATGAACCCCTCTTTTAAATATACTTATTCCAAACAAAGGATTCATCGCCCTTCTTGGTATCTTATCCAACTTTGTTACGGAAAAAGTTAACTGATAAGAATCTAACACAAGACTACCCAGTAGTCACTCTTTACATCTACAAGCACAACTGCAACGTTCCATTACTTTGATTTTTACCAAAGTCAACTGCCTTAGTTGTCAAGCTACAAATATATTCTGTAGCTATGGGATTGGCTAGACTCACACCTGCTAATGTCATATGCGACTTCGTATTTTCATACTCTAACAATGAGACTCAAATGGAACTATTTGGTTACCAAAATGGTATCTGTGATGAAGAGAAATACACATATTTTCAACTTATTCTTCAGCAAAAAGCCTCACTAACCTGAATCTAAACTTCTAAATTTAGGGCAGTGTTGTCTTCAACAGGGATCTGAATCAAGAACCAAACCCAAAGAAATAAACAAACCTCTTACAGGAGTCTCACTCTACTGCATGGAAAGCTTCAGCAGCTTACACGGGAGACCACAATTCAAATCCCTACTATTGGCAAAACAGTTAGAATTTCTCTGTTCTATAATTTTATGTATTTCCTAAAGCACTCTAGTTAAAAGTCTCACCATCCTGGGGTGCCTGTATAAAGAAACATGCGCACCTTCAAAAAAGACTTAGGCCACCTAGAAGTAGTGTTCATTTTGGATATGCAGAAAGTTAATAACAGCATCCTATATAGCCCACAAGCAGAGAGAGAGATGATTGACACATACAAGTTTTGTTGTCTTTACATTAAAGTTGCAGCATAAAACTGCAAAGCTATATTGCAAAACATGTATCAGGTGGAAATAGAATTGGAACACAGCCCGCTTCAGAATGCATGCTGATCTAGACCACTGAAGGTAATCTGTATTCCACCTCTACAAGTAACACGACTCATGCAGATAGACAGACAGATAGAAAACAATATAGTACAGTTCTAATGGGATGAGGCTCTGTGTAAAACAAACTGGCATGAATTGCACTTGGACCCTCCCAGCCATGTTTTCATTTTTCCCAACAATCTGGATACTATATACAAATTAGTCATTAATGGGAGCAAAGCCATTATTGTACTTAAGTACTGTGACTTAAGGGAGTCACAAGCGTTCTATTATTTCTAAAATACAAGATTCCCCACATAGAAGATTAGATAATAACACTTCCTACACTACAGAGGTATTTTCTTTCTCTAATTACAATATCCTTATGAGGAAAACCAAACAATTAAAGTACCAGAATAAATCAGAGAAAAGCTTAGAAACAAAAATAGAATACACAGAGTATGAAATAAGAAAACTCCCTCCATCTTATCACCTCACACATTACACTTTTTTGTGTGCATTTTTTGTGATTTTTTTTTCTACTTGTGTGGCACTTTTGCAGTGTCTACAAACTTTAAGCATAGAACCCCCGAAGAGGTAAGCCATGTCTTTTATTTTCAGTTATGCTAGTCACCTTCCTGAGCCTTACACTGGGAATCATCTCAAAGGACCGCTCCTCACTGAGAACAATTTCTGAGTGGCAGTCTTTTACTCCCTGGATTTTCTTGATGCTCCTCTTCTCAGTGCCATTTTGTGTGTCTGTATTTTGGCCTGTTGTTTCCATGGCTTAAACTAACGTTCAACACTAGCTATCAAGAGTCATTCTAGCATGGTAGCTCCTTGATACCAATGATAGTTTCACTGGCTTTACACAAGGACAGATATATGATACAAGCCATGTGCATGGCTGAGGCCTGTGGAGCCATGAAAAGTCTCTAAAATAAAGTAAAACATAACTATAGGCTCCTAAATCCGTGTTTGGATATCTTTGTGAGTTTAAAACACAAAGGAAAGAACACTCTTCATTAAAATGAAATTTTTCACTTTTCTTGAGAAAACTCCAAACTATTTCAGGCTAAACTCATTCTAAGCCTGGACTCACCACCATCTTTTTTCCTCCGATGTGTAGTTTGCCCAGGATGATGTTTCTCCCTTACGAAGCCAGTGGGAATGCACTGCTGTACACAGTCTCCAAAAACTGCTAGTCTTTTACAAACAATAGGAAAGTTTACTGCTGTGAAGGAAGTATGCTTACTTGTCTTTATTGGCTGCCACAGAATACCTCAGTGTGCATGTAACAGGACTAGTGGATTCTCTGGAAGGTGACAATTCATAACACCCACTATGTGGAAATGTATTTGTTTATACAGCTCTACATGACAACAGACGATGGAGCTGTCAACATCACTTTTTGAACTCTCGCTGTCTTATGGTATGTATCCTCCTATGGTTTTAGTGACTGACTTGCATAGCACAAATTCAGCTGTCCAGAAATGGCAATTTCCAGAGTCAGAGGTTTATTGACATTCAACTTCTCACAATTTTGTCTCTGGGCTTCCTTTGTAGTCTTCCTTCCAAGCCTGGTATACCTGCAATGTCCTTTCCCACATGGGTTTGCCAAGTCATCACCCTTTATGCATTACAGCCCATCTGGAGGGACCTTGGGTTGTGCTGAGTCTGCTCATGTACTATATAGAGACCTAAGAATTATCTATGATTATGCACAGACAACATACGCAAGGCACAAAGATGAATCACAGACCAGTTGAGGTTGGAAGGGACCTCTGGAGGTGATCTGGTCCAACCCCCCCTGCTCAAGTAGGGACACCTCAGGCCAGGTGCCTGCCCAGGACCATATCCAGGCAGCTGTTGAGTATTTCCAAGGATGAAGACTCCACAATCTCTTTGGGCAATGTGTTCCAGTGCTTGGCCGCCCTCACAGTAAAAAAAGTGTTTCCTGATGTTCAGTTTGTGCCCATTGCCTCTGTACTGTCACTGGGCACCACAGAAAAGGTCTGCTTTTTACTCTCCCTTCAAGTATTTATATACATTGATTGTATCCCTGAGCCTTCTCGTCTCTAGGCTAAACATTCCCAGCTCTCTCAGCCTTTCCTCATATGAGGGATACTCCAGACCCTTAATCATCTTCTTGGCCCTTTGTTGGACCCTCTCCAGTATGTCCATGTCTCTCTTGTACTGGGAAGTCCAGAACTGGACACAGAACTCCAGGCGTGGCCTCCCCAGTGCTGAATAAAGGGGAAGGATCACTTTCCTCAACCTGCTGCCAATACTCTGTCTAATGCAGCTGAGGATACCGTCAGCCTTCTTTGCAGCAAGGGCACATTGCTGGGTCCTGTTCAACCTGGTGTCCACCTGGATACCCAGCTCCTTTTCTGCCAAGCTGCTTTCCAGACGGGTGGCTCCGGGGTTGCTCCTCCCCAGGTGCAGGACTTTGCACTTTGCCTTGTTGAACTTCATGAGGTTCCTGTCAGCCCATAAAAACCATCTCCACAACATGATTATATTTTGGTTGAAGCAGAAGGAACTCACCCAAAACTAAACGGGGGCTCTCTGTAGCTAAAAGCGCAAGCTGGTACATTTTGAGCTAACCAGTAAGGGCCACCAAATGGGCCCTAAGCAACTTGTTCTTCCTACAAGGGCACACAGAGACAGGTCTGTCACTCACATACAGTCACTCTAATGGCTTAGGCAGCCCATGAAGAGCTCATAATCTGGCAAGCGTAAGAAGGCAGAAGACAGAAAGAAGAGCTGCCAGGAGCCACATCTGAAAGCTTAAGCAACACATAAACAAAATCTCCAAATCTCTAAGAATAGCAGTGTTTAAACAAACTGAGAAAAGCAGTTCTACCTATATCAGAGGGATGTGTCATTCAACCCACACACTGGGATTAGCTACCTTCTTATACAGTCAGGATATCCTGTTACTGCATATGAATCTTGAGTTTCCTTTACTAGTTCTGTAGAATTCATAATAAAGTTCCAGTGGCTGACTATAAATCTGTGCAGTGTAATTTGCCTGCATTAGACTCCTTGTCATGATAAAATCATTCTGGGGACATGTTCTTACATGACATCTCAGTACTGACTTGCCTCACACAAGATATCTGACGGGAAAATCTAGCTAATCCTAAACTGCAAGCTGTGCTATAGATTTTAATACAAACATAGATTACATGAACACATTGACTAAAATAATCTTTCAGCAGAGAGGCAGTCTTGGGCTTTTGACCTTTCCAATCTCTATCCAGAAGCTTTCAAAAAATTTTTTCTGTTCCACAAGTTAAAATAGCTTTTGCTTCAGCTGGAACACCCCAAAACACAACCCTTGCTCGCCTATCTTCCTATATGCTTCCATCTCTTTTGCCACATACATCGAAGAGGAGCTACAGTGGCCTTCAGTTATTGTTGCCAAGTGTGAACCCCATCCAGCAAGACCTTAAAGTCAGGAAAGACTCACCTAGTTCCCAGTTTGACTTCATATGTGCTGACATGTTTCTCCAATTATCCTCTGACCTCATACACATTACAAAAATACAGAAACCTAAGCAGCGATTTCTTTGCCATTCACAATGCATGTCTGAGTGTGGCTTGAGCCCTGTGCCTTGCCCTCATGAACTCCTAGCTCATGCTTTTCTATACAAATTGGAATACAACTGAACACAGCTCTCAGGTATAAAATGGAAGGCAATAAAAAAAATTAAGTTGGTGCTGGGTTGTGAACAGTCCTCTACTCCTGTGCAGAGTCAGACCATTTAGCTCAAACCACCTGTTATTTAAGTTCACTGTTTGCATTTGCAGCAGGTCTTGATCTGAGGATACGCAAGTAAACTCTGCAACAGCAACTAACATCACCTCCCACAGATTAGCAGCTGGTATTCTTGCATGGCTTTGTATCTACCTCGTGCTTAAAGGGCAGTTCAGCCACCTGCAAGAGGCACAGCTCTCGTCTGTCCATCTGCTTTAGGAGACGTGAATGGGTACCAGAGTGCTCAACAGTTTGAATGAGTCTGTAAACTGAGTACCAAATAAAAACAAGAGCATAGAACAATATATGTTGAAAAGACTCACATACCTGCACTCCAGACACAAAGTCTAGCTTTGCTTACTCTGAATATAAGACCATGAACGCCACATGGTTTGCAGCGGTGACAGCTGGAGAGAGATCTCGCTGCTCTCCCCAGATGTGGAAAAGGAACACTCTGCTATTTCTGCTAGGAACCCTTTGAAGTGACCTCTGTTCTCAGAAATGCTTTTCTAATGTGTCAGGGTCAATGCAGATTGATTTAAGTCACAGCTATTTAAACAGCCAACTTCAATCATCATTTAAATCAAAAGCAATAAACTTTGAATAAGTCATGGATTTTAACTCTACATTGCTTTTGTATCCTTCACTCAGCTTCCTTCCATAAATATTTAATGCACCTTTTTGTCAGGTCAGAAGAGAATCTATGTTTATACACTTAGTCATCTTTTGTTGTTGTTGTTACTATGTTATAAAGCAGTGAATGATATGTTTTTATTTCCTATTTGATTATTTTTTTTAATTCATGGTAACTGAATTTTGGTAGAAATTGGAATTTGATCAAAAGCCACAATACAACATTTCAAAAATATATGCTACTAGTTACAGAGTACTATGTCTAGTGTGCTATATAGATAAGAAACCAGGAGAACTGCCAAACCATAGTTTTCATTATAAGTGGATTTATTTAACAGTGGATGTATTACCTGTAGTTAATGAACTGAACATTTCTGATGACCAAACTCTACAAAAACATAGAAACTCTAGCTCTTATATGCTAATACCTCATTCTCTTTATGTCTGCTTTTTCAGCTACCAGTTTTTCAAGTACTGAATGAACTAGATGTTGAGAAGAACTAAATGAATAATCTGAAATGAAAGCTGCTGCTGTCAAAAACTTCTTTAGGCTTTCAGTCAGCTTTGCTTTCAGCTGCTAAGACTTCTACCAAGTTTTTTGCAGAAACTGACACCAAGTATCCACTCCTTGAATATTTTTATTTAACTTGCATTTTCAGAGATTATAGTCTTAAAATGTATTGCCAAGATTTCAAACGGGTTTCGTTTTTTAAAAGGAGTTAAATTAGAAGGCCTTTTTTTTTTTATCTCCTCCATCTTAGAACAGACTGTTAACATCTAGCAAAAACTGGAGAGGACTCTCTTGCCAAAACATAGTAATTCTTTATGTTGTCCTTATTCTTTCAAGTTCTTCTCCTTTTCAACGAATAAAAATTATTTGCACTTTCTTCTTTAAAAAAGCCCGTCTCCAGTAGTAGTTGTGCTGGAAGGGCACAAAGATAACAGATCTGATGCTATAAGGGTTCACACTACAGTAGGAATGGAACAATATCTCTTCATACCACGGTCAAAATAGCAGCATGAAATGAATATCACATGCAAATTCACTCAGCTATAACAAACAAGGAAATATATTTCCATAAAAAGCAGCAACCAGGGAATAAGAGTAAAGACATTAGTCTGTGCTGGTTCACTAGACACCTTGGTCTGTTAGGCTCCTCTCGCACTGTTAGAACAGCACTGTTTCAGTTTCCTCATGTGTTTTTGTCCCAGATATAACTGTGACGATTGTGCAGTCCTACCTCACAAGTTACTCTCTGTCCCTTAAAAATGTAGACAAACCAAATGCTCTAGAAACACCATAGCATTTCCACAAGTTAGCAATCCGTTCATTCACCAATGAGGTGAAAATCCTTCCTCCTTCCCCATGCCACAGACATTCTTGCTACTTCCATTTTTGCATTTCATTTTTTAATATATCCATTTCAGATCCTGCATTAACCAGAGTTGTTTCCCATATGCAAATAAACAAGAGCATGAAACACTGTATTTTACATGCAAAAATGTGTCTCATTTTGATCACACAGCCTCTGAACCTGAAAAACCTAGTAGTAGGGAATACGAGGGTGAGATTTCATAAGGGACTACAATGCTTGTACGTCATAGTTGTCGTGGTTTAACCCCAGCCAGCAACTCACTCCCCCCCCACCCTGCAGTGGGATGGGGGAGAGAATCAGAAGGAAAAAAGTAGAACTCATGGGTTGAGATAAGAACAGTTTAACAGGACAGAAAGGAAGAAACTAATAATGATAATAACAACAGTAATAAAATGACAATAATAATAATAAAGGGATTGGAATATACAAAACAAGTGATATGCAAATGCAATTGCTCACCACTCACTGACCGATGCCCAGTTAGTTCCCGAGCAGCGATCCGCCCACCCCCGGCCAACTCCCCCCAGTTTATATGCTGGGCATGACGTCCCATGGTATGGAATAGCCCCTTGGCCAGTTTGGGTCAGCTGCCCTGGCTGTGTCCCCTCCCAACTTCTTGTGCCCCTCCAGCCTTCTTGCTGGCTGGGCATCAGAAGCTGAAAAATCCTTGACTTGGTATAAACACTCCTTAGCAACAACTGAGAACATCAGTGTGTTATCAACATTCTTCTCTTACTGAACTCAAAACGTAGCACTGTACCAGCTACTAGAAAGAAAATTAACTCTATCCCAGCTGAAACCAGGACAATAGTGAGAACAAAAATAATGAAATAAATAATTTTTTTGCTTTATTGAATTCTTGCATTGTTATCAATACTATACATTTTATTAGTTAAGGTATCTCACTTGTTTAACTTATATGTCTGATATTAAATAATTGGTCCTGGCCATAGGAAGCAGTATAAAAGCTGTGATCACAGGTATGGTCAGGAACAGAAGGGGAACAAAATGGAAAACTCCAACTGACGGTTCCATTATGCCATTATTAACCTAAAGAACACTGTAGATTGCACTGGCTCAGCATGTGTGAGAAGCAAAAAGGGGCACGTAAATGACAGACTTTGTGGGTTTTTCAAATAATAATAATAAAAAAATCAAAGTTACATAAATAAAGCTTCAATACCCATCTCAGCAAAGTAGCAGTACATAATTGAAAGTGTCACTCACTTGTTTCACAGCATTAATGGAAGGTGTAAAATGAAAATTCCTACAGTTTATCAATGTGAAGTGATAATTTTACTTCACAATTTTTTGTGGAATATTTCCTGGAGGCACACATTATTTGATCCTGAGATGCACCACTCCTTTCCCCCCCCCAAAAGACCATCAGAATCATTCTGGCATATGTCCAGTATGTTTTAGACACTAAATTAAACCTCTGTGATGACCTCTAATACTTTTCTTCTCCTTGCCTATTTCTCTAAAAGTAGGTATGGTAAGGCTTGCACCATCCTTAGCACTGAGAGAATGACAGCAATTTCCCTTTGCACAGTTTAAAATAGAAATACAAACCTTGCCAGAATGATTTGAAAGCACTGGCAGATGGATGAAATATTTCTGAATCTGCATCGTGTAACATTTGGCAGCTAGCATGACTACTGAACAGCTGACTTTTATGCAATGACATTATTAATTATATCTTCCTTGCCAAACAAGCACTGTAACTGAGCCTTTGCAATATTCTTTCATTAAGCAGTTCATGCATGTCTGCTAAACTGATCATACGGTAAGTAATGTAGTCCTGTCCCACGTCTACTAAAAACATCAGTTTGATCCAGCCAAACTACCATCTGACTGCAAGAACTACTCCATATGGGCCAAAGACAGCGTGGTAACCAGAAGGTGGTATGTTCCACCCGTCTCATCAGACATGGGACAACAGCCATTCTCAACATTACTCCTGGCTTGCCAAGACCACCAACAATGCAAGACAGTCATTCATGCCTACTGACTAATTTGCATAAAACTCACCTGCAGGCTGAAATGTCTTCATTTTGGACATTTTCCGTTTAAGTATTTTTAAAAATTGGAATCAGCAGAAGCATCTCAGAAGTCCATGTACGCCCGCAGATATACATTAACTGAGCTCTGATTTGGAGTGTGCAAAATTAACTCAATGAAAAGCCAGCACTTGCTTCAGGAAATAAAAAAGCTGACAGAAACCATCAGGAACCTATTCCTTACTGCCTTGACCCTCAATATTCTGCAAACATGGCGGTCCTTCTCACTTCAAGCCAACGTAAGTGTCATGGTTTAACCCCAGCCAGTAACTAAGCACCACCCTGCAGTGGGATGGAGGAGAGAATCAGAAGGAAAAAGGTAAAACTCATGGGTTGAAATAAGAACAGTTTAACAGGACAGAAAGGAAGAAACTAATAAGAACAGTAATAAAATGACAACAATAATAATAAAGGGATTGGAATATACAAAACAAGTGATATGCAAATGCAATTGCTCACCACTCACTGACCGATGCCCAGTTAGTTCCCGAGCAGCGATCCGCCCACCCCCGGCCAACTCCCCCCAGTTTATATGCTGGGCATGACGTCCCATGGTATGGAATAGCCCCTTGGCCAGTTTGGGTCAGCTGCCCTGGCTGTGTCCCCTCCCAACTTCTTGTGCCCCTCCAGCCTTCTTGCTGGCTGGGCATCAGAAGCTGAAAAATCCTTGACTTGGTATAAACACTCCTTAGCAACAGCTGAGAACATCAGTGTGTTATCAACATTCTTCTCTTACTGAACTCAAAACGTAGCACTGTACCAGCTACTAGAAAGAAAATTAAGTCTATCCCAGCCAAAACCAGGACAGTAAGAAATATTAGATAGGTGTACATGTGTCTGCAATACTAAATTTCATCAAAATACTCAAATATTCTCTGTCCTAAATCCCAACAGCCACTCATACACGTTAACCTATCCCTTTGGCTTCCCTGTTTCACTCATCCAAGCTCTCAGCAGTTCTGCTGACTTCAGGAACCCAGTTCCTGGTGTTTGACACTGTTTGCTTCACAGAGAAATTCCTGGGGGCTGTCCTTCATACTTTGGCTTGAATCTGATGACATCCCTTCACTTCCATGCTAATTCCCTCCCAGGTAGTCAAAAAACTAGGTGAGAGGCAGCACAGACTTGATTTCTCCTCAGACAGCAGAAGCTCCTAGCCAGCGATTTGCCTTGAGATCCTGTGGGTAATAGATAACCAGGGTGGGATTTTTGCTGTCCTCCAACAGAACTCCTAGTGTGACAAGATCCAGCACACACAACACATGTCAAACTTTGTGAGCAGTTCCACAACTCCATAAACTTGACTAATTCTGAGAGCAGTTTACTGGAACAGGCAGGTTAGTAGAACTGGACTGATGCAATCTTCACAGGCCCCTGAATTCATCAAAAATGCACTGCATCAGTTCAATTTGCTTTTGAGTAGACCATGAAGAAGCATATTTAGATGAATGATAATGTATGCCACAAAGCATCGTTGCCGCCATCATTTCTATACTTAAAAATGGAAAATACGTAGTATTGTTCTCACTTTCCAAAGCTACAGATGAAACCTGTTCTGAATACCCAGCAAAGCGGTGACTGCCACCATGGGATCACTCATCTTCCTCTCGCTCTCGAAAATTTATCCTGCTTTATCAAAGCATTTCTTTATTTGTTAATAATTATATTCAAGTATATGATAGTGTATTTGATTCCACAAGTTCTCTATTCCACGTGTTTGATGGGTCATTCCCAGTACTATATGGTAGCTTTAGCTTTATCATCATAATGTTAAAAATTAAGGCTGTATTAGGAACCAATATTAAACAGAAACTTAGAGCAGTATCTTGCACAATAGGAGGGCACAGCACACACAGATTTCTGCCTCTGATAAGCCAGTTGTTATTGCTCTTGTATCTTCACAAAGAGAAACTACTTACACAGCACAAAGAAGGGTGTACCTTCTATTTCCAGAGGAGAAGAGTAAGAAGTAAGAGTAAGAAGCACAGATACAATGGTAGGACTCAGAGGACGCCAGCTCTTTGCCAAACATTGGGATTGACCAAAACAGCAAGAAATGACCATCATATGTTGTGATCAAGGCTCCAGAGCAACCCCACACAGATAAGGTTTGCACGCATCTCTGAATAAAAAGACCATCCACATAGCAGAAAGCACCAGGAAAAGGGTGTAAAGAATGCAATGACTTCAGTGACTTCTTGGTGTTGGGTTTTTTTATGTGAAAGATGGAAAATTGGAAATTCTGCAATACCCCAAAGTGACAATCCAGGCTGAGGGAGTGGGCAGGAGTGCTAAAGAAACACTTGCTTTATGGAGTTTGTCCAACAGACCCTCACTTCTGAAACTGAAATTTCCCTACAGGTATGTCAAAGGCTCATTCATCAAAGATCATATGGAAGCTGTTAAACTGTTCATTTCGGGGAAGAAGCCTCTGTGAAATGGACAACACTCTTTAAGAGGCTGAACTGACAGAACTTAGGCTGAATTCAAACACTACACTGATGGCTAATTATGTCCCTTAACTTCACTGTATAGTTCAGCATGATCTTGACTATCCATGGTCAAAGGATTTGCCTAGGAAAGTTACATCGCCCTAGCCATAGATATTGTGTACTTTATTATCATTATGATAAACTTTATCATCAAGATTCCTTTTTGTATGGGGCTGAGAAGGACTAGACTAGTCTCTGACAATGGTTTTGCTGTGTAATCGTTACGGTTTTGATTTCTATTTGGAAATTACATTCACCTGCGGTAGAAAATTACATTCACCTTCGAAAAACGCTGAAGAAAAGCAGCAGGGTAGTTCTAAACAGCATTCTTATTGCTTGGGTCTTTGCAAATGTGTGGCTTCACTTCTGGAATTAGTAACGCAGAGTTTTAGTTTGGAAAGGTAGAACACAGTAATCCCAGAATGATTGAAATGAAAGAAAGAAAGAAAGAAAGAAAAAGAAAGAAAGAAAGAAAGAAAAGAAGGAAAGAAAACACTATGTTGCTGTTAAACCTACCCCCTCCCCCCCCAGTTGCAAAGAAGCAGCTATTTAGTCTTCGCTAAAGCAGTCCCCTGTTTTATTTTTCTCTGGGAATATTTTAGAAACTAAACCTGAAAGAACTCTGATTCCAGCTGTATAGAGAAAAAGAAGAGGCAGACAATATTTAATCCCGCCAATGTTGTAGCATTTTTATACAACACAAACCAGTCCTAAAGCAGGAAGGCTGTACCAGACCTACACAATGCTTATGGGGTAAGAGGGGAAGCAAGGGGGGAAGCATTAACATAAACTTGGTATTAATCATTGGAGTATAATATCGAAGTCTCTGCTTTCAGATTGCAAGAAAAAAGGTTTACTAAACAAGGCCTTTAATACATCTGAAGACAGCACATTAACGACTCCTTTAACAACTTCTTTTCATTACCAAATGAAAATTCAAGAGTCATAAATAAAAACAGAATGCTCCATCCTGCAGTTCTTTTCCTTGCTCATGTAAAAGTGAAAAACACAAGACTCTGTGTTTCTTCCTGGAAAAAAAAAATCTGTTAGCACAACCTGCTGGTTTTCATCAAAACTGCAAATAAAAAACTTAAAATTTTCTTTCTGCAATCTTCTTTCGTCTGAGGTTCTCTCTTCTTGAATATTCCTGACTGATAAAGTCATACAACATGTGAACAAGGAACCCCAATTTTTACCTCACTCATCTTGCAGACAAGGCTCCACTCAACATTGGAAACTACTGTGGTAGGCATAGTACTCGCACTACTCTGGATCCAAAGTTGTACTTCAGAAATAAAATCTTGGTGACATTTGGATCCATCTCCTGCTCAAAGCAAAGCCAGCACCAAGGAACCAGCCAAAACCAAGGAACTCATGGCCTTGTCAAGTTACAAATATGTCCAAGGATGGAGTGTCCAAACATCTCTAGGCATCCATTCAAAAGTTCAACTTCCCTCAAACTGATAATTCTTTTCCTAATAACTACTCATAATTTCCCTTGTTCCACTTTGCATCCGTTGCCTCTTGTCCTATCACTGCATACCTTCAAGAAGAGACTTGCTCCATCTCCTCCACGTCCTCACATGAAGTAGCTGAAGACAACGAGACCATCTCCTCTACCCTCTTAACCTCTCTTCTAACTAATCCAGTTCTCACAAATTATCTTTATATGTCCTGCATCCCAGTCTCCCAAACAATTCTGATGGATCCAGTATGCCCATGTCCTTCTTCCACTGGGGAACCCAAAACTGGGTACAGTAGTGTAGGTGCAGTACCAAATACATTGGAATAACCATGTCTCTTGACCTGCGGTCTTTTTTAAAAAAGGCACTAAACAGTATTGGCCCCAGTATCAGTCCCCAAGAAATGCAAATAGTAAACTTGCTGCCAGTTAGTTTGAACAGCTGATCACAACCCCTTAAGCCCGCTAGTCCAGCCAGTTACGCGCCCACCTTGCCTTCCACTTTTCCAGACCGTACCTCAACCGTTTGGCTACAGGGTTACTATGGGAAACTGTGGCAAAGAGACCACAGTCCAGGTGAACAACAATCGCTGCTCTCCGTGCATTCAACTGAATACTTGGCACACTGCGGAAAGCTATCAGGTTGGTTGGGCATAATTTGCCCGTGGTAAATCTGTGCTGTCTTTTCCCAATCAGTTTCTTGTCCTTCGTACAACTGGAAGTAGTTTTTGTGAGGATTTGCTCCGTGATCTTCCCAGGGCCGGGGATTAGGCTGACAAGCCTGTAGTTGTCCGGGGGCTCTTTCCTGCCTTTTGGGAGAGATGGCCGGGGAGAAGATGTGCTATATGCCTCCCCAAATCATCAGGAACCTCCCCTGCTCACTACGACCTCTCAAAGAGGAGAGCAGCTTTGCAGTGACTTTGGTCAGCTCCCTCAGCACCTTTGGCCACATCTCAGGTGGAGCCGTGGACTTGCGTGTGTCCAGCTTGCCTTTTGGTCCCCAACGTAGTCTCCACACCACTGCCAGGTTTTGACACTAAGCTCGGGGACCTAAGGCCTCAGAGCAGACCTTACACAAGTAAATGCCGAGGCAGGGAAGGCACCCTGTGTGTCCTTTGTCACCAGGTCCCCCGACCCATTTGGCAGAGGGCCCGCTTTTCCTGAGGCTCCCTTCTACTGCCAATGTATTCACAGAAGTCCTTCGTGTTGCTTTCCACGTTCCTCACTAGTTTCAACTCCAGCTGAGGTTTGGGCTTTCCAGATTCCATCTCGCCACGCTCAGGTAATGGCTCCATTCCTCCAGAGCGGCCCGGCCTCACTTCTGCCTTCGGTGCGCTTCCTTTGCGCTGTCAACCTCGGTCAGGAGTTCTCTGTTCATCCGTGCTGGCCTTCTGCCGGGCCTGCTAGACTTGCCACACATCAGAGGGACCCTTCTCGTGCTTTGAGGACGTTGCGTTTGAAGACTGACCAGCTCTGCTGGACTCCCTTGCCCTCCAGGGCGACTCCCATGGGATACTGCCTACCAGAGTCCCTCAACAAGCCAAAGCCTTCTTTCCTCAAGTCCAGGGCTGTAGTCTTGCACATGCCTCACTCATGGCTGAGCGGACCTTGGGCCTACACCGCAGCCTTGTCGGCAGCCCTGCCTCTGTGTCAGAGAGCAGTGAGGGCTAGCTGCTCCACCACGGAAGACTGGTCGGGAGCGCAACGCAATAACAAGGCAGGCGCAAGCAGTGGCCTCACCACGAAGGAGCCACGATGCAGAATGGCAAGTCCAGGTCAGGATGAGGGCCAAAGACAGCGCGTCACGTGCAGCCCAGCGGCCCCCCAGCAAGTCCGTAGTGACGAGGCAGATCCAAGGTCAGCCAGAAAGCCGAACCAGTGGCTCTGGGTCAAGGTCCAGACTGTGCAGGTACAAGGTCAGCCATAGACAGGACTGCTGCACAGCTGCAATGTAAAACACAGCAGGAGCCAGCGGCAAGGCCTCTGCTTAAAAACAGTTCCCAAGGGAAAGGAGGGACAGGCCCTTGCTCCTAGCTTTCTTCCCAAGAGCTCTTACCAGCAAAGGAGCTGGACTTGGACTCAGCCACCTAAACTCTAACTTAGCCAACTAAACTCCTAGAAGAGGGATGCACTCCGGGCCCTGACACGCTGACCCCGTCTCCTTCTTCTCCTGACTGGGCTCTCTGGATGGACCATGACCCAGTTCATTACCTTGCCTTGCCCGGCAAAGTCAGTTGACCCTGTCGTCAGCACACCTCCTCTGCCCTCCCTATTCAGTGGGAGGGCTGTGGGAGTGCGCCCTGGCCACCGAGGGCATTACCTGTGCTGTGGCCAAGCCCAGCTCCTGCTGTGCCCCCTTGCAGCTCGCCAACAAAAGCCTGCGCACCCATTTCACCCGGCCCTTCCTTCCCGCGCCCTGTGCCTCCCCTTCTCTTCGGGCTTTGGTCACCATCCCCTGGAGAACCTAGGCTCAAGCCCTCCTAGCTAGGCTGGAAAGCCTCTTGCAAAACCTCCTCTTGCCCCAGCCCCGTGTGGCACCCTGTGTCTCCCCAGCACTCCCCATTCCTCAAAGAGGGCGTCCGTGGGCATAAAAGCCAAAGCTCTGTCTGCAACACCGGCTGGGCGGTTGGGTGTTAACCCGCAGGTTGGGTGCCCTCCTACCCAAGTCCCTCCTCTCCACTGGCAGGACCAAGGAGTGTCCCCCAGGACCGGGGCTCCAGCGCCCTGCAGCCGCTCTTGGTTTGTTAAGGTCTCCCGTGACAGTATCACTGGTGGGCACATGGATGAGCAGGCCAGTGGTAACAGGCCAAAGTCCAGACCTGCCTCCGTGCTCTCTGCAACGGCCCCAGTCCAACCTCCCTGCAAGCAACAGAGCACGTGAGGCAGCAAGTAAGGTCAGTAGCTGGGTGACTCCGCACGCTGTAGAAGTCTCCAACCACTGTCACACACCAATTCCTCTCGGCACTGGTTCAGGTGTGGTTCAGATTCACCTGGCTATGATGTATCCCTTCAGCCTGTATGGGAGTATACATGCACTGGTTATTCAAAGGCAGTCTCAGATTTGCCCCTCCTTTCTTGCAGTCAAGGCTTAGCCTCTTGCCTGTCAGAGCTCTGCAAAGATCCTGTCAGTCTCCTGTTTGTCAGCCCACATGGCAGTCTGTACATATCGCTCACATCTCATTTTGTGGTGACTTAGTGACTGAACCATGACTGCAAGCCTGACATGCAACACCACGTTGCACCCAGGCATTCTGTTGTCCAAGGTTTGGATTGTATCTGTTTTCAGGGGCTCTGCCTGTTCTGAAGACTCCAGTATGTCAAGGTAGTTGCTCCAGGCAGTGCCTTGGAATGTGTTCTATTGTACAGAGTCCACTGCACCACAGCGAGCTTCATGCTGTCTTGAGCAGAGTTTTTAGCCCTCTTTGCATCCTCTTAGAATCATAGAATATCTCAAGTTGGAAGGGACCCAGAAGGATCATCAGGTCCAACTCCCTGCTCCTCACAGGACTACCTAAAACTAAACCGTATGACTAAGAGCGTTGCCTAGACGCTCCTTGAACTCTGACAGGCTTGGTGCCATGACCACTTCCCTGGGGAGCCTATTCGTGACCGACCACCCTCTCAGTGAAAAGCCTTTTCCTAATGTCCAAGCTGAACTTCCCCTGACACAGCTTCATTCCATCTTCTCGTGTCCTGTCACTGGTCACCAGAGAGAGGAGATCAGCACCTTCTCCTCCGCTGCCCCCCTGAGGAAGCTGTAGGCTGCGATGAGGGCAGCCCTCAGCCTTCTCTTCTCCCAGCTGAACAAACCAAGTGACCTCAGCCACTCCTCCTAAGTCTTGCCCTTGAGGCCTTTCACCATCTTGGTTGCCCTCCTCTGGACACACTCTTATAGTTTGATGTCCTTACATTGAGGCGCCCAAAACTGCACACAGTACTCAAGGTGGGGCCGCACCAGTGCGGTGCAGAGTGGGACAGTCACCTCCCTCGACCGGCTAGCTGTGCTGGGCTTGATGCATCCCAGGACCCAGTTAGCCCTTTTGGCTGCCAGGACACACTATTGACTCATATTCAACTTGCCATCAACGCAAACCTGAGGTCTTTCTTAGTCATGTTGTCATTCTTGCTCTGACCACTCTTAGGCAACACAAAAAGAACAACATAATTGCTGCAAAGAAATGCAACCCAAATGTCATGGTAGAGGCTATATAGCAATTACGTCAGGCACATGGCATTCTTAGACTCAACTTGTAATTTGTCTCCTGACATGTCATATGACCTCAGACTAGTCAGTTCACAATCTGAGCTAGATGTATTGCCTTCTTTGACCTGTAAAACTAGAAGATCTTTGAACTAGCAAAACATCTTTCTAATCACTCTATAAGCATGTTAACTTCCTCAAACATTTAATCTGTTGCCTGAAAGTTGTACAAAACCAAAGTACAGATGTGGATAGGCACATATGAGGCAGACCATTCAGTCAAGTACGGTTACCTTTGGTTTATTTCTCATTCCCTTCCCCTCACCCCATGCAAGAAGAAAATTCAAGGTACTTTTCAGTACACTAGCTGTACAATGATAGCACAGTCTAGGCAAGCTAACTCTGGAAATGGGCACAGGGGGCACCTATGTCCTAGATTCAGAAGAGGGAGCTGAAAAGCTAGTCTGACTCTGGACATGAGCCAGGAGAGTGCTGGGTTATAAGTGGACTTAGTGGCTCAGACCAACACCAGCTCAGAGCGTTACTGACCAGCGTAGCCAGCCAGCTGTTGGAAAATCCTTAAGAAGGACAATTTGCTAAACACAGCATTTTTGTGCAGTAATGTTTTTTCTGCCTTGCCACTCTGAACCAACGATTTTCTCTGCTGTTTTCCAAAGCCATTTTAAAGATTTCTCCATTCATTCTCAGCCCATGCAGATTTTTTTTTTGTGCATATACTAAACCACTTGCCAGCGGATGTTCAGCCAAGTTTAAACTGAACCACCAGAGACAGCTCTCCCATTTTTTCTGTAACCTCTGCAAAAAAGGTAGAAACTAAAAATGGCCACTAAGAATTCAAATTGAACAGCTGACACTACATAAAACATTGCAGAAACATGGAGGTCAGAAATGAAGCAGGGCTAGCGACCATAAATGAAATGTGCTCGATTTCTTTATTTATGCATCACTTGCTTTGTCCCTGACAAGAATTAGATCTGTCCAAGTACATTTATAAGGAGGCAGCTCAGGATTAATTTCTGGCTAAATGAATCCTTTCTTGGTGACGAGCAGTACATGGTGATTCCTCTGCTGCAGCAAAAATTTTCAAAGGCTATCTCCTCTGTAAATTGCAGGGAAGTTTCTAGGGCAGGATATTTTCTTAGTTCATTTTCTAACAGTCCTTGTAAGAAGGTGAAATGTTTGAAGAAGCTTAAATATTTCTTTGATAAAGGTGGCAGTGGCTCCCACTTAACATTAATGCAGTCATTTCACTGATTTTGAGAATAGCAAAAAGCCTTAAGGAATACTTCTGTTAGGAAAAAACTAGCATCCTTAATAAATACAGATTGTAAATCACTCTCCCAACAGTTTTTAGGTTAAACTTTCAGATTAAATTTAAGGCTTGGCTCACCTAATCCAGATATCAGATGTGTTTTGTGCAGGGGGAAGCTGGCAGAATTTCATTTTATGAAGGTACTACATTCAAACCCACTATTCTAAACTTATTTCTGAACCAGTCTTTTTGATCTCATTGTCATTGCCATATATGCATGTGTGTGAAAATCTGCCATATATATCTGAAATGTCTGGGCCTGGAAAATAAGCTACACAGATGACAAAGACTTCAGAATATTCAATTCGTATCTATCTAAATTTCCTCATAAAGAACAAGATACCGACCCATTGTTTCCTGAATAGCAACAAACTACAGGCAGAACATTTAGCTGTGACTTTAATGAGAAAAGTGGTAAAAGAGTCAGCATAAACTGTTTTCTTAGATAGAAAGAATAAAATTCTGACTGCAGTGAAATCAATAGCATAGCTTCTGCTGACTTCAACAGGGTCACAGAAAGGAGGGAAGGAGGCCAGCCTTCCTCATACTCTTCATACTATATACTTCATAATGCAAAGATACTTAACACAAAACTCAAAGAAATCAGCGTAGAAGAAGGAGATGATAAGACGGGCAAGGGCCCTAGCTTACCACTGGCAGCAGATCCAAGCAATTCCACTGCCCCATTTCTGAACACACAGCCAGGTGTGAATACCAGTTCTCACCACACTAGCTGAACTGCCGTTTTTCAAGAAATAGATTAACTGCTGCTCACCACTTTTGGGAAAACATTTTTAGGGAGCCATGAAAAAGATATAAAAAAATCACTCTTATGCACTCAGCTTCAAAAATGTACTTATCTATTTTCTTCACATTTTAGAAACTAGTGAGCTGAAGGACCTTGCCCCTTGGAGGATTTTTTGGCAAGAAAGACCAATTTGGAAATGGAATAATGTGTTCCAAGATCTTGGTCTAATCTCCACTTACCATGTTGCTGACACCTACCAAAAGGGAAAAGTTATACATTACTTTCTTAGTGCATCAATTAACAGCTGGAAAAAAGCAAAAGCAGCTAAACCCAGGCATTTCAAACACAGAGACACAGCCAAAGGAGTGCAGAATTGCTGATCTACATAACATGGGTTTGCTGTTATATGGGTGCTTAGCAGCACTCAGAGAATTTCAAGCACTTTTGAAGTACGAAGCATTGCCAAATATTAGCTCAGATGTGTTAAATAGATTGTCAGGTGGCTGTACCCTGGTTAAATACAATAGAAAATGACCACATATTCCTACAGCTTGTAGCTTTGCAACAAGAGTGTAGAAAGAATGAGCTTTATGCTATGCAACTGACAGAAGAGGAAACCAACTGTTCCACATAGAAAGTGTAACTGAAAGGACAAAAGCACATATCTGATCTAAATTTGTTCCTTTTAGGCCTTGCAGTAGAATTAAAAACTACTGTAAGTAATGCAGAAACCTGCTCTGCTATACGCAAGGGTAATGAAAGAGGGCTTGCTTCTTGCCAATGACACTGGGCTCCCCAGTGACAGCTTTTACAGTATTTTGTTGATGGGTATGTATGTTAGCCCGTTTTTGCAGGTGCAACATACTTCCTTTCCTGTGGTTGTTTTACCAAGCTTAGTGCTGGCAAAGAAAATAATTCAGGAAGACTTTACTTAGGTGATCACCTGTAAAGTTCTAGTGGGAATAGACCTAAGTGTCCCCGATAAAACAGTCAACCCCACATGCTTGCTTTCTTGCTAAGAAAAAAAATATATGAAGGCTGCTACAAAAGTGTTATTGCTCAGAACTATGTGACAACATTTAAGACCTTGGACATTACTGACATGTGCAGATTAAGCAAAAGAACAACAAAATAAATTCAAGTAGATCACAGATATACCTTCCTGGGAAGAGACTCATTCTTGCACGTGGCAGCAACCTGGGGAACTGTGCACAAAACAACTTTCTTATTTCAGCATGCTAACACCACATAAATAAATATTCAAACCCAGCTGATTAAAATGAAAGGAAACTGGAAATTCTCATATACCACTTTATGAAGGAGCAGTCTGACTTTAGCCTGAGTTAGCTAAGCCTTACCCACACCAGCCAGTCATCTGCTGATTTCTAGGTATGAAGGCATGAACAACCGAACAACTGCCAATGAGCCTATTAAGTAGAAGAAAAAGAGACTGTTTCCCTATTACAGAAACAAAGACATCCCCAAGAATCAATAGCTTTTAGTCATCTATCCCATTTTTTCAAAGAGAGATAATACACAGCGTTCTATCCTCGAGTCCTCTGAGGTACCTTTCATACACTCCACTGGGGTCTAGAGTGATCACAATAGCAGAAATTCAGCCAGAAAAATTAACTGGCCTGAGTTACACAACTGTTTGAGACTAATTAAAGAACAAAGAGCAAAAAGGACAGAGTTTCAACACATTCTCCAACTACTGTGCATATGTCTTCGTTTATTTTTTCACCCCAGCCCATCACCTCCCCCCTCCCCCCAAAAGAAGCATTTTTACTTGTGTAACTTCTCCCTCTCAGGGCAGCTGATACCCTTCCATTCCCAATGTGGCTGTTTAGAATATTCAGGGAATCAAATTAAAATAGATACTCACATCAATAGTTTGGATTTTCTGGCCTTAAATGCTAGCCCCTGCCTAGAGGTGCTAAGATTGGTACAAGATTTGAGAGGACCTTATTTGCAGTTTCCTAATTTTAGATCTTCTCTGTGGACTATACAAGCAGCCAAGAGAGAGGTAGACTGTCTTTGGCCATGCCCTAGGTGGGGTGAATTTCCAAGTGACCCAAACCTATGGCTCTTTCATGTGGGCAAAGTTGTGGAAAGCAGCCCCAGAAAGACCTTAAAAGCAAATTCTCCTTTTTCTGCCAGCTAGCTAGGAGAATGAAAATGTTCTACAGAGCTATTCACAAAAACTTCCCAAATTGTTTCTAGTCCCAAATGAATTTTTAATAACAACCCCACATCTACATGAAGAATCAATCAATGAAGGGAAACCAGAAAGAACAATAGCTTCTTGTTCACTTAGTAAGCATTACAGATTGCTTCCAGACAAATTACGTTCACTTTTTTCTCACCTAATGAATGACTTCTATATACAACAAGAAAACAGAGGGAGTACACCATCTGAGATTTCCATGTTATCAACACCCATAAATCACAACTCATACATAATGCTAATACCATATCTATTATAATATTCTATTTCACAGTATGGATTTGATGAGAATTAGATCACCTCATTTCTGCACAAGGGGTCCAGAAGCTTCACCACTTCTCACAATGCCTTTCTACTCTTTACAATAGGAATTACAGTACATGCATATACATTCCACCCATCTCTGGTGCGAACATGTTCTATATTCGACAGTTTATGGAAAAATCACAATAGCTTCATAAAGGGAACACAGCCTTCCATGTCAAAATACAGGCTGCTGGGGGTATTTTTGCTAAGCTGGGCCTCATGTTTTTAAATACTGGGCATTCAGAACTTTGGCTGAAATCAAAAGAAACCGAAGGTATTCAGCTCCTTGGTACATCAGGCCTGAGATGTTAGTTGATGCAGGAACAAGAGAACGGTGTGACTCTCAAGACCTAGATTCTATCCTCAAAATGATGCTGGTCTGCTGGAGGGCCTGTAAGGAGTGATTTCGTTGCCTGTGACTTGACTTCTCCATTAATAAAATTGGCCTAACAGTATTGAGCTTTTTTGAAAAGCGCTTTTTGATCTGCTGATGAAAACCATTACAAAAATCAGTCCTGCTCATTTCCTGATTCTTTCTTTGTACAATAAGAACCTAACTAGGACTCAAGGGTTCTACACCAAAGTAAGTATGTTGATAGTAATCACCAGAGAGAGATTTAATCAGGGCAGTCATTGCTATTTGATAATCAAAAAGCAAACCCCAACCATCCAGAATCTAGTAGTCCCTGTGTAGGTTTACCTTATGTTACACATTAAAAGTGAAAAGTGGTCTTTACAGAATCAATCCATCCCCTTCTTATAGTATCAAAGTTCTTCTAGGTGATCTGTCATCCACACAGCCATCATGTCCAAACCTGCTTAGTTGCTCCATAGAGTGAAAGTGAAGTTGTCACTATCCTGTTTTTTCCAATGGGAATCGGGCTGACTCCTGACCAAGTCTTTATACACAGAGGCAGATATAAATTGGATAGCAAGAGATCTGTTGCTGACAACCTGGGCTGGATTTGAAATTGTGACCTGCTGTACAACGCTTTATATCTCGGTCAGATAAGCAGTTCCCTTCTTCCTGTGTCTCAAATGTACAAGAAAAAGTATGGTGGTATTCCTTCATCACAATATTTTTTTTCTTGAATCTTACCTCATTACATAGACATACATTGCCCTTTACTACCATACCCTCAGCCAGATGGCTGTCTCTATAAAAATGCTCTGGAGACAGCATCTAGCCAAGACACATATTGATAATGGACAATTTGTATGTGCATAATCAGATCATACTGAAGATTAAAAAAACACAATTAAATAGTATGTGGATACTTTTAAGTCTCTAAATACTAGTAGAGGACTAATAAACTGCCCTGTCGGCTTATTACTGGCCTTCATTTTGCATTACTGGATGAAAAGCCCTTAGAACGCACTACATGCAGATGCTGCACTCCCTTAATCCAGTATACCTCTGCACTCTCTGTACAACAGCTATTATCTCAAGAACCCTTGCAGTCCCATGGATTACTTTTTTGGAGTAGAAGGCCCCCAAAATTCATGCATGCTATATAACAATCAGCATACAACTATAAATTAATCCTTACCCCTTAGGAGACTACAAACCAAAAAAACCAGTCAGCAAGTTACTACCCCCAAGCACCAGAACATGGATCCCCTCAGGACAACTTGGGATATCTCCTAGAAAATGCAAGAAGGTGGTTCTGGAGTATTTTGGGAATTAAAAATGAAAATTCAGGACAAAATCTACTCAATTTTCAATGAAGTGTTACATATACCTTCTGGAAAATATTGTACACAGACAGAGTAAAGGAGATTCTTCAGTGTAGACTTAGTCTAAGTAAGACGTGGACCAGATTCAATAATGTAATTCACTTTCTCAGTTCTAAACCTGGCCAAGTACTGCATCTCAGTGAAGCTGATATTTAGCCTTTCTTTTAGCCTCCTTATTTCATCCACCAGCTATTCCTGTACAATAAGCAGCAAAGTATTTTTTCAGTCTTCTTGCAATGACAGATGATTGAAGCGTACACTTGCAATCTTCTCCATAAAATTTAGGAAAGTGCAGAAATGTCTGTGGGTTAGAACAGAAACAGTATTGCAACAGGCTAGTCCAAACACTGGTCAAAAAACGCCCCCAACCAGCTGGTGTCCTTTTTCCATCCCCTCTTTCACCCCTCTGTCCACACAGGCATATGCATACATAATGAGTAAGCCATATGCTTTGTCAAAAACAACAACAAAAAATTAATCCATCCCTGCGTCTGTTCTGTCCATGTGCAAGCAATATGTGTGCACATAATTAAAAAGTGAGATTACACTTTCTATTTCAGTAGATTCACACAGATGACAGGAGACTGCCATCACAAAGGTCAACGAAATTCTTAGCCATAGAGCTAAGAACGTTTCAGCGTCTAACCATTATTTCCTTTTGTTAACATCTGCTTAACTGATTCATTGTAAATGAGCTGAGGAAAAGTTCCCTTTTCTAATAGCTCCACATTTTCTCCTCAGCCAAGGAGAAAGTCAGAAGATTCCAGCATCTTCAAAGGCAATCAACAATAGCAAGCAACATCAAAGTCATCAGAGTCTTAGTTTGTCAAAAGTTAATATCAAGACATTTCTTTTTAAGAAGGAAGAATAATCCCGATTTTCCACTTTCTGCCTATACAATAAAGAACGGAAGAGCAAAAACCATTTTTTTAACTTTGTCAGCCTCCCTGAATTCTTGCAGTGAAAGCTGCTTTTACTATATTCTATACTTACACTTGCTGATTAAAAGTAAATTATGCAATGGAAGGGATGCCCACTGGCTTTTAAGAGCCTACAAAACTGAAGGCTCCAGTGGAAGAATACAAGGATTTTTTTCCTAGTCACCCTAATGTCATACTTCCTTTTATGAAATGATTAAATGTTGGCTCTTCTGTGAAGTTACAATCCTTATAATCCGAAGTGTGTTCACAATGGTTTCGGTATCTGCGTCTACAGCTCACTTGATATCTTGCTACTATGTTGTTAGTTCTGTTTGTCAAATGTTTTGTTTGTGCTAGTGTGCCACTAAGATTAAAGCTCCTAGCTCACCTCCCCTTACGGAGCGACCCATTCTTACTGCTCCCTGACATGCGAAGTCCCACAAGAGACTCCCATAAGAGACACAAATTATTTACAGTGAGACTTGGGAGTCCAACTTCTGTTAACTGACCACTCTTGCAATTATGAAGAAAGATATTTTTGAAGACTGTAACTACTATCTGCAACTTTCTTAGGGGCCAGTGTAGCTAGTAGCATTCAGGTCAGAGCAAAGTGATGATGTAAGAAGCTAACAAAGCTAGAGATGAAGAAGGATAAACATAGACATGAATATTTTTTTTCTTATTTAATAAAGAAAAGGTAGCACATAAAAAATGACAAAAGAAATGAAGAGCAAGAACAAAAAAGATCATTGAGCTTGTACTCTCTGCATTTCAATACAGAGAAGAACAAGAGAGATCCTCAAAATTACTATATTCAGTATTCTTTTACGCTGCACTTTAGTAGTAAAACCTCTGGGCTATGCTTTCTCACAAAGGTATTCAAATGATGCTTATTCCCTCATGTTCTATTAAGATCCCACTTAATTAGTGTAATTTTAAAATATACACACAGGAACATTTTATAAATGCAAGAGGACATCATGAGACAAGTGCATGATACTGTCATCGCTGGTATGAGAATTCTCCTCCAAATGTCACCTTTGTTTCTCCCTGATTAAAGAACAGTGATGTTGCAGCATGACAGTACCTTAGTCGGCCATGGCATTCCTCCTGTGTTAGATAAGTCTATGCCCCTGAAGCTGCACTACCACTACTTGTAAGAAGGTTAATGGAAACAAGCTTAGTCTAGATGGCCCCTACCAGCAATTGCTGGTGCCTAAGAAAACAAGAGACTTTCCCCTATTAATATCAACAGTACAGGATTTAGGCATGATCAATGACTGAAGTACTTTGAAACTACCCCGCAGAGGTCGGGAACTCCAAGTAGGATCAGAAGCTACCAGGACATGAAGTGATGCCATATGGCAACGTGAAAGCACGGGGTAAATTGTCAATCCTATTTCTTATTCCAATTTCAGTACCATAATTTCTAGGATTCTGCTACAGAAGAACTGCCATACTAGATCAAATGTTAGTGCCCACCACTCCAGTAGCTTGCCTTTGACAATATTTAAAACCAGACACATCCAAAGGAAGCCCAATAAGCATAATGCACCCATGAAAGTTGATTTAAGAATGTCAACTGACTCCCTAGAGACAAAGATCAGACTAACTCACAAAGCTAGTGACTTTTCCTTCGGTATTTGACCAGTGGGTAGTCTCATCATAGAGAAGCCCTAATTGTCTTTTAATCCTTTGGGGTTGACATCATCTTAGAGCAGTGAGTTCCATAGCCAAAGCATGCACCACAAGAACAGCATTTCGGAACTTTCGGGGTTTCAAGTGTTTTGCATATTTATTTGCCACATGCTGTAGAACAAGATGAAGAGAAACTACAGATTCCCTTCTCTATCAAGTTTCATTATTTTGCATTCTGTTACAGTGTTATTTATTCAATTCATGTAATTTCATTACTCAACTCATTTCTAAGACAAACGGTAGCAGTCTTCTCAGGCTTCTCACAGGCACTGCATGTCTTTGAAGCGAAGAACAGAGCAAGCTTTCTCCTTCAATGCCAAAAGTATCTCTGAAAAGAAGCAGGATCCTCCCTTCGTCTACGAAGTGAGAGTCTTTTATCCATCCTGTTCCCAGTACAGTTAAAGCTCGAGCATTAGACGGCACAGCACAAAGACCAACGTATCCTCTCATTGTGCCACATTCTTGGCCAACCATGAGCAGTTAAAACTGCAATGCCAATAACCTCTGCGATTCACCACTCCAAAAGACTCAAAGACAATACATTTGTTCTGAGCAGAGACGAGCGATCACTCTCCGTTTTTAAGGCCAGCAGCTTAAAAAACAAACCAGAAGCCAATTATTAGGTTAATCCATACCGAAATGGTATCACAGATTGTTTCCTGCTCTTTTCAAGAAGTAAAGCTGCTTGGCTTCATTTGCTGACACTCACTGAAAATGCAGAGAACTTTTACAAGGAATTGGACAGTTTTATATCGAAGTCATGTGACTGCCTCCCCACTGAAGCCCATATATCAAAGCAGGCAGCTGCTAGCCTGAGAGCGCAGCACAGCATCTATTTTCACATAGGAATTACTGTGTCGCTTGGCAGAATTCTATTCTATATTCAGTGGGTGACATAAACCAGAGCAATGAACCCTGGAAGCTGAGTCTCTCTCTCCCCCTTCCTGCACCGCACTCAGAGGTGAAATGCCAGCAAAACGAAACCTGTCCCGTGCCAGGGAAGCGTATGCTGAACAAGCATTCTCTCTGTCTTTCTTGGTCCTTTACTCCAATAAGGAAAGGCTGGGCTCAGCTTCATTAATAATTAAAATTAGATATGCATGAATTATGTTCATGGCAACTATGGAGAGGTTAAGCTGACCAAAAAGAGAAATAATCCTCTAGCAATACATATTTCAAAATGCCATACTCAAAAATACTACTCTGTGCTAACATACCATGTGATACTGATTAAGAATTCTATCTGTCTGAGCTACAAACTTTTAAAAATATTGAAACAAATTTCTTTCTCAATTCTAAACTGGTATGAGCCAGAGAAGAGAAAAAAAAAATCAGAAAAATTATGCTGCAGAAAGAATAAGACAAAGCTTTCTGGTGGGAGCAGTGTACACTCACTCAATCTCAGAGCAGAATTCCCCCCCCCCCGCCCAAAGAAAGGAGAGATTTGGGTTTTTTCTCATCATTTATTTAAAAAAATTACACCCATCTCATAAAAACGTAGTTTTAAATTTGGGATATTGCCAAGGAGCTTAGGCTTAACATTCAATCTAGTAATAAAACTGACAGATTGAAGGAGAGGACAGAAATGAATTAAAGCGAAATACAATAAAGACAAATGGGAAGGGATTCACAGTGATTATTCCTTTCTAATGCACAAAACCAGAACAGGGGTTAACTGGCTTGGCAGCTGTTCCACATGGACAGATCTCGCTGGTCAGACTGGGCAGTAAATTGAATACTGAATTTGAATGCCAAGATGATAATCTTCCCAAAATGGAAAATGGCAGCATGGTGCGGCAATCTCAGCTGATGACATATGCACAGAGAGTTTATTTATTCATTTAAACATAAATCAATATATGAGGCCGGACTGATTTTTTTTAAAGCTTAAGGCAAATGAGTGGCAAATTGTTTTTCACTTCCTTTTCAGCCACCAAATGGTAGAGGGCTTCTTGTTCTGACAGACTGCTCACTACCTAACATAAGCTGGGGCGGCAAGCTGGCAGCTTGGCTTCCCAAATCCTGGAGCTGAGGTGCCTCACTAGGCACCCATGCCTGGAAGTCTCAGCCAACATTTCACTTGAAAAATTCCTAGACATGAAAATCAATTTAGCAGTGCAACTAAACTTACTCTTATTTATTGTATGAGTTTCTTTATATTGCTTTTCCACTGACCTTTTGGAAGTATTTATGTATTATTCACTTTCTAGTCTTCATGTTTCACCTTTCTTAATGAAATGTGGCAAAAGCCCTGCATTAAGAAATCTATATTTTTTATTTCTTTTTCCTTAAGCAAGTCTCTCTTTCTTTAAATCAAGCTAACTCCATGCTTTGTGATGAGTAATGCCAGTGAATGTGGGGTTACAGTAACACAACAAACATAACACTCAGAACGTGGAAGGTTTACTAAAAAAGAGAAAGGAACATCTCATTTACTCACTAGTCAATAGAAACAGAATTAGGAATCCAGTTTGATCAGGCTGCTGCAGAGAGGTTACATTTAAGATGTGTTTTGTCCTATGCAGGTGAAGAAAATGGAAATAACAGCAGTTTCTGTCAAAGAAGTGGTAGACAATGAGTGCTGGAAAACTGCAGAGCTATGATGACCTTGGTGACTGATCTGAGGGTGAAGGAATTCTGCCATTCTGCAAAATGGGGGGAGGAACTGAGGATCATCAGTTAATAATTGAGCTTGAATGTTGGGCACATTTTGAGACGCCTGTTTTTTCTTAGAATGATAATGGTATTTTTTCATAGATGACAGACAAAAAAAATCCCAACCAACCAAACCCGAAGCTAAGAAGCCAGGATGCAAAAAACCCCAAAGTATTAGGAGAAGGATTGGGAGCGTATGGTCTTTTCGTCATACGGTATCTGCCTTGTATATCCTGTGATTCACAGCATACAGTAACCTTTTAGCCAAAATTCAAGGGCTCACCCAACATGGCTTCCCAAGCAAGCAGCCAAACTCTTTGCTAATCCCACCGCCTGTTCTGGTCACCACGGAGAAAGAGGGAGAAAGACACAATGGCAGAGGACTCTGTACCAGACCGTCTCCTTACCCCACCGGTGTCTCGCCCTTATCTCAGCATGGTAGGCACTGTTAATTCAAAAAAGGGAGGAGGGCGAGAGAAAAAAGCAGCTTTCAACCTTTCTATAAACAGCCTGTACAAGCCATTCCTTTCAACTTTGTCACGGGATTGTCTTTCACTTCCCAAAGCCCATTTCTGATGGTCTTGAAGTTAGCGCCGGTGTTTTACTGGATTTGTGGCTGTGCTGTCACATGTGAAAAGCTACCAGCTGACTCTGACATTTCAGCCTCTCCTCTGTCTCCACTGTTGGAACAAGGCCACCTGCACGGCTGCCCCATCTAACAGTCACAGTGGAAAACAGTCTGCTGAGGGCCTCCTCCACCTCGAGTTTCCCGTCTTTCCAGGCTTATAATGCTGCCCAACAACCAGAGCCCACCCTCCATGTTCTGCCGGGGCCCTGATTGATTGTTCACCCCCAAGCAGTGTAGGTATATAGACCAATGACTGAGGTTAAACCTTTTTAACAGCTGTACAGGCCACAACATTATCATCCACTTTGTAAAAATTCCGTCCAATTTATTTCTTTTCACACCACCAAACAGCTGCCTTTCAGCATAGATGCTTTAGAAGTGCTTAACTATAGAGTTTAAATTACATACAAATTATTCACAATGATCAGCAATGATGCTAAGAAAGCACACAAGGCCCTTGCAGACCCTTTTTTTTCCCATGAAGTGAGTGAAATGGACACGCTTTAATAAAGAGAGCTTTCCCAGTATAAAGTCCTGTGAATTATTAATGCTCCTCTCAGATGTTAGGTACATATCCAACCATTAGATTACACATGTGGATTATCAGCAAGAAATGGAGAATCATTCCCGTGGGGAACTGGAATTACAGCAGAGTCTAGCCAAGAAGAAAATGTAGAGCCAGACAGCTACTGCTTTCCCCTCCTGAAGCGTTCACGTGTTCAGAGTTTGCCTGCAATACAGGCCACAATTTGTGCATAAACCAGAATTTATACACAGGCTTGTATTCATAATTCTACACTTAAAATCACACTAGACACACAAACGCATACTCTTCTGTGCACAAAGCCCTTTCTTTTATGCAAACAACCTTGCTTTCTTGAAAAAAATAGGGAGTTCTACATTTGATTTGCTACTTGGTCCTTTTCCTATTCATTTTGAGTAAGAAGGTGGTACTAACGATGTGATAAGCAATAAATTTATGCACCACTTTGAAAGAGAAGTAAATGTTAGGTATACTGTCCTTCTATCTGTGTGTCCGACTTGGACTAAGGCAGAAATGCTGTCTGCGTATACATCAAAAGCCTTGGCACAGCAAGTATAAATAAGAGTGTTCAGCAACTACACCAAATTACCACATAATTTGTATCAAACCCTACGGGTGAACACTGGCTGTTAGGACTGTAAAAGGAAACAGCACGTGCAGAGAGTTAAAAATTGAAGAAGGAAGGAGGGAGAGAGCAGCTAAAGGAGAGACTGGGAATACACAAAGCTCTTCTCTCAGGCTGCAATGGGCTTGACAGAAGAGAAGAACAAAGTCTGGCCACTTCATGGCAGTAAGCGTACCAAGTTGTGAACAAAACGGTTCACTCCAGATGACAGCAGACAGATATGGGTACAGGGAAACAAAAAACCACGGCTTTTAGAAGTGCCAGAGCTCAGCACCTGAAAGGGAGAACCAGCTGACAAAATGGTGAAGGAGTCTGGGGGCTTGGAGCGGAGCTGCGAGACACCAGAGTTGTGAAGCTAACCTCAGTCACAACCCAGCAATCACTCCTCCCTTCCCAGCTTTTCAAATCAACAGACAACCGGAGGCTGAAATGAAAATAGTCAGTGTATTTAAACACCAAACCAATGAATCCGGCAGTGAGGATGCTGGATGCAGCTATAGTGCATGGTGGGTTTTGTCTTCTTAATTAAGGTTTGGGGGGGAGGGGGAGGTGATGTGTGTTTGATGTTTCCAGTTAGAAAATGTAACCTAAAGGCATGGCAGCTAAATGCAAGCTAAAGGTCTGATATCCGAGTTATTTCCTGGAGAAGCAACCTCAAGAAAACAACGGGAAAAGGAAGATGCTGGCACCTTCCCTTCTCCTTCCATGTTCTTAGCCTCTTCCCAACCCCCTTCTTTTCTTCCTCATATTTTCCCCTCCTCTTTTCTTTTAAACCACACAAATCTTCTACTTCTCCCCTGCAGTCCTCCTACCACCTCATTATTCTGTTTTTTACTGCTCTGTGGCAGTCAATCTTTTCCATTTCCCTTCTTGAATACTACACTACAAGCATGTAGCCTCCCTCCTCTGTCCCCTCAAGACACATTGTATGACAGGTCTGCATAAGAGAGAGTGAAACTGTCTGTCTTTCCCTAAGGTAATTAGCTACTACACAGAAACAGGAGCTGTCAACCATTCTCAGGTGGGACAGAGGAGATCCCAAGTGCCAGGTGAAGGAGAGGGAAGGCGATTGCCATTAGGTAGTTAACAGCTCTACCCTGGACAGAAAGGCAGGCTGTGGAGACGGCATCCCTCCCTCGTGTCCCTCATCGCAGACCTGGAGTTCCTTCCGAGAGCTACCGAATACATCCGTGCTCTCGCCATAGTTACGGTGAGTGCTCTTTAGCTGCATTTATGCAATGGAGTTAGGCAAACGTGTCACAACAGCTGCACTGGTAGAATAACCAGAACATAGATATTGTCACTGTTTAGCAAGGCTGAAATTAAACCTCCTTGGACTACCAGAGCTGAAGTGGAGTTCTACACACGTACTGAATCAGGAAAACTATTTAATTCTGAAGTGTGACATACCACAGAGGGGTATTTTCTCTTATGTTTTACGTTCTCTGTAAGGCAAAGCAGTAACGGCTTTTCCCAAAAATGGAAGTTTTGAAAAGCAGCCAAATCAGACCTGAGCTATACTGTTTCCCTCCCAACCCTTTTCCTTCGCCCCCATCTATTGCCTTTCCTCTAATCAGAATCCTATGCTTATTATGGAAGGAACTAAATAATTTTTCACGTTATCTTTCATGGAAACATTTTGAGATACTGAAGTTGAAACATACTTCAACAATGAAGTCAAGAAATAACCACTGTAAGGAAAAGCAGTGTGACATTTCCTATAATTACTAGAAGAAAAACTAAAAATGTTTAATTCCACTCCACGAATACACAAATAATATCATTTTAAAGGTATCATAAAGTGGATGACTAAAACATAAGACTTTTTTTAGACACACAAGATGGATTTGTTTCTATCTCATCACTTCTATTTCATTTTGCCATAAAAAGCTATTAATACAGAAAGCGAGCTTCACTTATATCATATAATGCTAATTATGTTTATGGTACCCACTTCTGCAACAGGCACTTGACAATGCTACAAAAAAGAAAAAGGAGTAACACCCCCAGTGCAGCTGTGCCCATTCGGAGTACCCACTTTAGCTACTTCAGATTCAGTGGAAATCAACTTGAGCTACACTAGTGAATTCCTATGTAAATTCTTTGTGCTATGACAAGCTTGTTATGTAACTGTAATCACACAGATTTGTGGAATGGAAAGCCCTATCTAATTTCCTCCATTATATTAAATGTAAGGTTCTCTTGCCAAAATCTAGTGAATTACTCTGTATTTTTGATATGTAAATACACAGTAGAAGCCAGTTTTGTAGAGTCACAAGTTTTTAGGTTATCTTCTTATATTGAAATTTCATTAGACATGATACATTAACTAGCAAAAAAACCCCACCCCCACATATACAGTGTCTGAAACCTTATCTCTATGATAGTCTTTTACACACAGATGATGTTAAATGAGAACTTCCCATACTGATAAGAGGAAAGGGGCAAAACAGCCAGAAAGCTACTGCATGCTGTCATGAGTCACTTAAAAAATATCTGCCACAAATACAAAAAATAAAAAGATTTCTTTTACGATGCTAGATAAATCCATTTGATATGCTTCTCTCGTCTCAGTCTTTTCTATCACCATTCTATGGCACCAAAAGCTGCAAAAACACGAAGCTGGAAAAAAAGGCCAAGATGACAACCTAGTGAGAGCTATTAAAAAGAAGTAAGAGGTTTGTATGGAGCCTGTAATTTTTATAGCTAATTATTTTCTCAGGTTTGGAATTCCAACCTGCAAAGAACACATTTACAGTTCATAAACACAATTAAAAGATTTTTGCAAAATTCATAGCTGTCACAGATGGCAACAGCTATACCTTTCAGCACAACTGCAACAGCTGGCTGCATGAACTACAACCAGCTGGATGGAATCCACTTTCAAGGCAAGCAGTAAAAACTACAGACAACGATACTACCTCTACTACTTTTGTTATCTGAGAATCAAAAAAGATTGCGGGGAAAAACATAAATCAGAACAAAACCCCCCTGAACTAATTCAGCATCTACCTTCTGAAGAGCTTCTTAAAGAGCTATAATCTTAAAAATACACCTTAGAATATTATTTATAGAGAAGACAGAAACACACTTGTGCTGGACATACAGCACTAGTGCATTCAGTTAATGTATCTGGGAGGAAGATAAGTCATAATAAACTGTATATTGGTCCATCACACTCAGCAAAAGCTATAGACCTCTACAAGATTTCATCTTATTTTAAGAAGGTATATTTGCTATAATTAATTATATTATTTTAATGTATTTGGCTCCTGTCCTAACATCTAACAAATTAAGATTTCAAAATAAAATTAGTTCTAACATCAGTTCAACTTGGGTACTGATATTCCTTTAGTCATTAGAGATAATAACTCATTACACAATTACACCATATGACAGAAGCACACTCCCCAGGTTATTAAAAAATTAAATTGTCATACATCTCCTATGACCACATCCTATGTAAGTTAAGTACTGTAATCACAAGGTAAGAAGAGGGCTGAAGTGAAATTCATCAAGCATCTTCTCTGACACTCAGCTTTTCTTAACCACTGAATTTAAATAAATAAATAAATAACCACTGAAAATGCAATGTACCTGGCTTTCCCACACTGGAGTAAGTGTGCATGCATTTCTCACACTCCTCCGCTTCCATTACAAGCAGGATTTGCCCTAAGTTACCAGCCATCACATTCAATTGCCTCTGGCAATGGCTAATCATATCTAGTTGAATATGAGTAAATCCCTTACTATGCAAAAATATCCCCAGCTGAAAAACGAGTAGTTAGAAAACACGCATTTAACAAGAAGACTCCAAACTCCTTTTTCTTTGAAGAATGTTCATTAATAAATTTCAGAAGAAGATTCCTCTTATCAGAGAACGATAGCGTCTGACATGTCTAAGCCTGAAAGAAGGAATCTTACCCTGTACATCCTTCCTTACGATAATTAAGCCTTTGGTTTCAGTGGGACTACGTCTGCAAATAAAAGACTCCTCAGACAAATGCAGGAATAAGCCCCACTCTCAGAACTCATGCGTTTTCTTACAAACTCATCCGAGTGAACTTCAGAAGAAGGTCACAAAAAATCCTCGCTATGCTTACAGATAGGTGGATTTCCAGAATGCCGGGGCCGCACCAGCTGTTACCTCTGGACAACATTACCGCAATGCCAACTGTTAAGTGAATGCCTACTTCCTGTACTAAAAAGAGACAGAGTTTACTTATTTGTCTCCCTTGCAATGCAGACTGCTTTCACAATTGTTAGACCCCAGAATCCTTTGTCCAAAAAGGATTTCTAGGGTACTAGCCTATCTCCATATGTTGAACCACAGCAGGACAGACTGCACTGTACCTAAAAAAATGCTTGATGCTTCCTACACGACAGTGACAAAGAGATATTCACAGGGAGAAGTAAGGAGTAAAATGCACATAGTACAAGGGGTGAGCCCTTTCCATTCTGGTTGTATAATAAAAGATGATGATAACATTAAACAAATACCACTTATTTGAAAGCTTCCATAAATGCTTAAGATTTTCTTTAGCCTCTATTTAAAAAATTACGTCTGTTGGAGTAATTGTGGGTTTTCTCTAACCTGCAGCTGAAATGAATGGGAAGACTTATAAAATCTGTCAACTCATCAGCCAGCCAACTCTACAGGTAAGAAACAAAAGTTTTTTAAGTTTTTAAAAGTTTTTTTTTAAGTATGTTAATAGCAAGAGGGGGTCTAAGGAAAGCAATGGACTGATACTTGTTGAAGACAGTCACCTGACAAACAGGGATGAAGAAAAAGTGGAGACATTCAATGCTTTTTTTTTGCCTCAGTCTTTAATAATACCAACAGACCTTGGGCTGCCCGGTCCTCTGAGTCAGAGGACTACAAGTGTGGGAACAGTGACTTTCCATTTGTGCACAGTCAACATCGGTTCACAAAGGGAAAGTCCTGTCTAAATAATTTGGTATCCTTCTGTGATAAGGTCACCTGCCTACGGGGTGAAGGGAAGGCAGCAGATGTAGTTTTTCTGGATTTTAGTAAGGCTTTTGATACTGTCCGACCCAGTATCCTTCTGGACAAGCTGTGAGGTGAGCAGGTTCATGGTGCACTGGGTGAAGAACTAGTTGAAGGGCAGGGCTCAAAGGGTTGTAGTGAATGGGGCTACATCTGGCTGGTGGTCAGTCACCAGTAGCATTCCTCAGGGCTCAATTCTAGGGCCAGTTCTGTTCAATATTTTATCAATGCTCTGGATGCAAGACTTGAATGCACCATTAGCAAGTTTGCTGGTGATAACAAACTGGGAGGTGCTGGTGACTCTCTGGAGGGACAAGAGGCCTTGCAGAGGGATCTGGACAGATTAAAGCATTGGGCAGTCATCAATGGGATGAAATTTAACGAGAACAAATGCCGGATTGGGGAGCAGCCCTGCAGAAAGGGGTCTGGAGGGCTGGTCGGCACCAGGCTCAGTGTGAGCCAGCAGTGCGTGCCCTGGCAGCCGAGAGGGCAAACCCCATCCTGGGGGGATCCAACACAGCCTGACCAGCCGGTCAGAAGAGGGGATTATCCCGCTGTATTCAGGGCTGGTGCGGCCCCACCTGGAGTACTGTGCGCAGTTCTGGGCCCCACCATGTCAGAAGGATGTGAAGGTCCTTGAATGCGTCCAGAGGAGGGCAACCAAGCTGGTGACGGGGCTGGAAGGCATGTCCTGTGAGGAGCGGCCGAGGACTCTGGGTTTGTCTGGTTTGGAGAAAAGGAGGCAGAGGGGCGACCTCATTGCTCCCTACAGCTTCCCGAGGAGGGGACGTGGAGAGGGAGGTGCTGAGCTCTTCTCCCTGGGATCCAGTGAGAGGACGCCTGGGAATGGTTCAAAGCTGCGTCAGGGAGGTTCAGACTTGACGTTGGGAAACATTTCTTGACTGAGAGGGTGGTCAAACCCTGCAACAGGCTTCCTCGAGAGGGGGTCGATGCCCCCTGCCTGTCGGTGTTTAAGAGGCATTTGGACAATGCCCTTAACAACACGCTTTAACTTTTGTTCAGCCCTGAAGCGCTCAGGCAGTTGGACTAGATGATCACTGTAGTCCCTTCCAGCTGGAACTGTTCTGTTCTGTTCTATTCTATATCAAACCCATGAAGTAACTGTGCTTTGGAAACAAAGGAATAGCATATTAAGTGAAATGTATGATCCTCCTGCCCAGCACCCACGCATATTGAGATCATTTTGATCCGCAGCATTAAGGGTGGAACTAGCCGTGATGTGACTGCCTGGAGAGAAACAGGAAGGGAAGGTCTGTGCTTTCATGCATCCAGGAGACCGTGCAAGGCACAGGGAGGTGCTAATGGAGGCACTCTACCCACAGCAATCACACCTTTGCAGAATTTCATAAATAGGAATGGTAGTATCAGTCTGTATTTCTACCATTACTGTTACCTTGGGATCACTGAATTCTGCACCACATTAACAGCTGCCTTTGCCCTACCCCTTATACAGGTATGTCCTCATATGACAGAAACGATCTGTTCCCACATCAGGACAAGTAGAATTGTAGTTGATGCACTGACTGGAGTCGTAAACCCGTTTCTTTTTCCATTGGTACCAATCAGTTGTGCCCCATTTCTCATTTTGAAGTTACTCCTGACAAGCAGAAACAATAATACATCTGAAAGAGGTGTAATGGAAGATGCCCTGAACCTCCAAAGGGCTACTAATAGGTCTGCTGTCCCTGCTCCCAGGCTACTATGCCTCAGGTCCAGGCAGCTCCATGTTTCCTGACTGCACCTGAGGTGTGCAATAACCCGAAACATGGGAAGTCTCCAAACCCAGAAAAGCACTTAAAGGACTCACAGCTTCAAAGCAATTGAACTCTGGCTAAAGTCTCCTATGCCTTTTCAGTGTTACTTTCTGCTTCATAACATGGAGTTTACCTTCACATTTTACAAGTTTGTCAGGCATAGGATTAAAACCTTTTCCCAGATGATGGTTCGGAACAGTAAAGCTAGGCTATAAACTAAATACGTAAGCGAGAAGTAACGTATGGTATGAGAGGTGTCAAATAAAATTGCCATTCCAAATAGATCACTTCGGATAGAACGTGGAAGACATCCTGCATGCTGAGTAACGCAATTCTGAATGAGCATAATTATGCCACACTGTTCTTATCCAAATCAGGAGCACTACCATTTAAGCCATTTATTGTCAGCTCATTAGCTTGCCTTTAATTAATATGGGTATGCTCATCATTTTAGAAGTGACTATTTTACATTGCTTATGCAATCAATGAAAGTTTTCTTGTGATTCAGATTAACAAACCACCATCCCCAGAAATTACAGTCTATACACCTAAGGAAAAGCCAGAAACTCAGAGGAAATTGGTACACAGATAAAAGGATTAAATTTAGGTAAAGATGTATTTATATCTCAGTGTACATGACACACAAAAATATTAATCACAATCAGATCTGATGAACAGACATACTGAAACTGATTTTGCGTACAGAAGGAACAGTTAAGTAAGTCTTGAAAGGCACATACCAAGTAAAAATTAGCACTACTTATTATGGCAGTCTAAAAGGCATTAGTAAACTACCCAAGGAATATTTGTATGCCATTACAATCACTGTATTTTAAGAAGAATATTGCTGCAGAAGAAAGCAATTTAGATGACTTCATTTGGTGGGTCTGAGCTGAGAAAGTTATTATTCAGACATGGCATTTACAGGTCTGACAAACAGAAACCAGCAAAATGTTGGAGATGAAAGAGACTCTGAAAAGAAAGGAACAGATTGAAACCAATAATCAATTTCAGTTGGTACCTGATTTAATCATAAACCAAAATACAGTCAATATTTCTAAACTCCAGAAATAAATACACCTGTAAACTTCACCTGCTTTTGCCCAAGATCCTTTCTCTTCCCCATCACAAAAAATATTTCCTTTTTAATAAGGTCACATGTTGTAAAACTAAATGACTAACAGACACAATGATAACAAAAAAACATAGGGATGATGCCAACTTGGGGAGAAGCCAACAATGACTCTGGATATAGTTTCCTTGCTTCATCTTCTCAACTACTAACCATTTAACATTGCTGAGGCTTTTAATTTCAAATTCCCACACCAGGAATTCAAACAGGAATTATTTTAGTATTGCAACTTTGACAGTCCTTCAGCAACAGTGTGTTTAAACAATGAAGTCTCAGTAGCTCCATGACATGGGTACCACTGCACCTTCCCACAAAGAAAAGGAAAGCCAAACAGAGTCCAGCTAAAATGTCACAGCAAGTCAACAGCAGCCCCTGAAACAGAAGTCTTGTGATCCACTTCTCAGCTCTCTGTCCTAGCCAGTAAAGAGTGAATGTAATGCAATTTATTTTAAAATTTATTTTCCAAGTCACAAAAATGAGCGAGGCACCCGACTTCCACTGAAAGGCAGCTAGAATTGGTATGGGCAGGAGAGGGAAGCCAGGTCTCGCTTACTCAGGTCTTTTAAAATCCCTCCCCCAAGCACCTTAAAGTACCTCAGTCAAAACAACACTTGACAAAAGCTCAGGCAAAAAGCACTTAAAGCTGAGAGAAATTTTGTAAGGAAGCGAAATTAAGCTGCGAATTGTTGGGAGCTCACTGAAAACCTTAATGGATAACAGATTCCATATAAACTAACCATGAATTAATTTTATGAAATACAGCAATGGTGGGATGCTCACTCCAGGTGAGGAGGGAGCCAGCAGGCCATTTCACACCGGGTTCTGCACCGAACCGATCCGAGCGGGCACGGAGCGGGCACGGGAGCAGCAGGGTGAGCGTCCAGCTGCACAGAGGGGCTGCGGGGAGCTGCCTGCTGAGCTGCACAGGACCTGAGGCAGTAAGCTGCGTTAAAACCCAGTGGTTAAACTGACAGGTCACGATGAACTCTTCCAAAGGATAACTTGTTCAGTAATTACCACTTTTTCAAAAGGAGACAAAAGTAAGAACATAGACATAAACCTAACTTTTTAAATAAGTGATGAGGAAGAGGGAAGATACAGCACTGTACAGATTTCTGGGCAGTCTGCTCTCCCAAGAAGGTGCACAATCTGGTTTTTTAATTTTATCGCATGCAATTCCACACAATGAAATTACCCTCATTAACTACCCTAACGCTAACTAACCTAATCTGTGTGTTGGAAGTCTGGTGCATTCAGTTAGCTGCTCCTCCATTCCTCATTAAATTAGATGTTAAACTAACTCAGTAATTCCTTTCTTATCCTCTGCAGTGCTTAAGGTCTCAGCCTAGTTGAACAAAAAAAAGGAGGGCAGGATGACAAAAGAAATGAAGAGGAAACGATGGGCTTTTAAGCACAGAGATGGTGCCAGCACTGGCAAAAGACACACCTGAGGAACAGTTGGGTCTTTCAAGCCCCCACTCACTGGTGACAGACAAAAGTCCCCAAGAACATCAAAGAAGCCTGATGGCGTCTTTCAAACAGAGTAAACCAAAAAGTTCCTGATGAGTTTCCTATTTAGACTTCTTTCACTTCTTTTAATAATAAAAATTATAATTGAAAAGCAGGAATTCTTTTGCTGATTCACTGGGCTTTCAATCATTCCCCCACATCTGCCTGAAGTACCGCAGGAAGAAATGAAGCCACGTTCCCTTCAGAACACCTGCGTTCACAGACCATGCTTTCACACAATTCTTCTCTCGCTTTCAGGGGTTTTTTTAACGTCTCTGCACAACTTGCCATGTTTAAGTGTGCTTACTATTTGTCACTTCTTAGTTCAGAAGTTTTGCTGAGGCAATGTTTCAGTTGGTAATTTAACAGTAAAAAATCTCTGGGTCAACAGCATGCCATTATTTACGCAGGAAGATGCACATTCCCTTCAAAAAGATTACTAATTTTCCATTACAAATCAACCTCCCCTGCCTCCCATACCTACCAATAGTGTCAATGACTTACTTCCAGACATGTTAACTCTATTAGAATTATCAATAAACTCTCCCCCCTTACTTTTCTTTCTCTCCTTTGAACTAACACAGGAGCACAAAATGGGGATTACATCTTTGAAAAGAAAAACAATCATTACTGACTGGCACATTTTAGAGTCTGCTCTGTGTTTTCCTGCATAGTATTAGAGATGGGAAGCTGGAAGGCCAGGCAGAATGGTTCTCTAGGCGAGATCCAACCCATGGGCTGTATGCAAGACACTCCATAACTGGGCAGGCAAGACTAAGAAACCAAAGGAAAAGAAAGTTTTCTCCATTTTGCAGAAAGGGAAGCAAGAAAAAATGAGAATAAAATGTCTCCCATAACATGACCCCAAAAAGGTATTTCCAAGCCTCAACCAAATTATTCTTGGCCTCTTCCAACACAATTCAAACCTGAAATAAAATTCAGTACTAGAAAAAGAGACTGCACATCAACTGTGAAGATCATGCTGAAATTTCAATTTATTTGGGGAATGAGAGGCAACTCATTCCATGGCAGAAGTTGCATACTCAACAAATAAGTTTTTACTTTTTTTTATCTCTACATTTGGGACACTATTCACGACTTCCCAAAGTTCACTGCTTCTAGAAATTGTGACATCCCAGGGAAAGGACTGGGATATCAGATGATGTCCTAGAAGCAAAAGCAGATAGAATAGCAAAGCAATAAATGTATTTTCACAGATATAGTTCACACAGTCAGAGGGGAACAAACTGCATAGATACTGAGAACATATAACCAACTAATGAAAAGCATTTTCTCTAAACAGGATGCTTTCCAAAATTTTCTGAGAAAACAGGTATCCTCAGCTGTTTAGGATCACTGAGCAGGCTGTCACTGCAACAATGTCATTAGTAAGCATGTACAACATATTAAGAGAATGTCATAATTTATAGCATAAGAGCAATATTGCTACTGCTGATCTGGGATGCAAAGCCTGCTTTCTATAACCTTCAATACCAACTTATCCAGCTCCATACCGAGAGAGATAAAGTAGCAATGGGTTTAGGACAGATTTAGCATTTTTAAATAATCCTATTCTTTTGATTTTACAGTCCCATTTGGCTGGCAGAATGCCACCAGAGTATGCAATTTAATACAGTCATAGCTGTCACAAGACATACTAGATTGCTCTATCCATGGACTGTCGTCTATAAATAACTGATAAGAGCTTGCATAATTAAGGTTGCATTTAGAAGTCTCAGCTATTTAACTAACGGCTCTTTGCTGTGAGCTTTCCTTTTATATGGAACACAAGCTATCCTCACAACACTAATTTTTCTTCTCCAAAAATGCCTCAAATGTTTTGATGTTGTATTTACAATAATTTTCAGTGTAAACAAGGGCTCTGATTTTAAAACCTGGTGCAATTCCTTTGAACTTTTAGTATTAAACTGCAGGCTTTTTCTTCATATAGAACAGAAAGAGAATTTAATATGAGTGTGAAACAAGGAAAAGTCTGTGTATTATTGTTACACACTGGATTGTGAAACAACTGGAGATGCCTTTTCCTGAGACTCATCAAGGAGTCCATCTCACTTCATACACAGCACAAAAAGAAGCTGTCAAAAGCAGGAATACCTGGAAAGCTCCCAGTAAAAAGCAGATTTTGTGCGGAGTTGTGGTACTGTTACTTCCAAAGGAAACCAAACACATCTAAACGTGACACAAGACTTTCCCTTCCCAGGCAGTAAGCAAGATGTCACAAGAACAAAATTTGAGATGACAAATACAGGAGGTATGACATTTTGAAACAGTCCATGGGACTACTTATTACTGCATCTTTTGCTTCTAATTCAGAGGGCTTTCTCCACCAAAGGAACTCTAGTTTCTGTGCATCAGTTATACAGTATCAGTACTTGGGTACTAATCCACAGAATAAACAGAAAGCTGTTTCGAACCATGGAAGCTAAACAGAGTAAATTAATCTATAACAGTAACTCTAGAACAGTCCAATTTTTTTTCTTGCCTGGCACAGGACAATGAAAATAAGTCAGGTGTTAAACACTCAGTACCTCTGCTGGAATCCCAGCACCTTTACAGGGGAAATAGGCCACTTATTTGGTGGTCAAGTAATTCACCAAAGACATCTTTTTTCTTAGAAATAGCAGTTGCAGGATCTGAGGTATGCCACAGGTTCACCATTACCCAAGATTCTTTTGAATTTCCTTTCAGCATTATTTGTTCCTCTGTTATTTCTAAGTTGGCAATAAGCACCCAAAATACCCTGAAAATAAGCACTGGGTCTTCTAACAAACTACTACAGCTACTAGAACAGAATTCAGTTCACCAGTTCTGCTTTATGGAGCATTAAGTTATGCAAAGGCTTCACTCACTTTCAGAGGCTTTCAGGACAATTTTTGGACAGGCTCTATTTTGGTCACGTTTTAAATAATGTTAGGAGTGGTCTGTTAATGTCTGACAAGTGTGGGCCATTTTGACCCTATACATATTCAGAGCAGTCAAAAATCAAGTGAATTGAATTCTCCATTATGCAACTCTATTTATTGCCCAAGAACCAGTAAGACAGAGAAAGTCTCACCTAATTTTCTTTTACTTCCTCCCCCTGCCCCCAGGGGTAAATATGCAGTTTGAGTCTACAGTAATAATCCCTATATGCAAATTGTGACTGTTGTCCATACTCATTACTTTCACATCCTATGGCATAAATCCCTAACACCACAGAAAGTAAAATACTCGTTAGAATAATATTAGAAATGCACACAACACACTCTGTACCTTATAGCTCACTTAGCACCAACGACTGTGCATGCTGAGACTTTAAAAAGATGTTACAACGAGACATCTGTTATGAGCACCCAGGTAACCTCATCTGTAGGTAATATAATTTGCATTTATTTATCTATCTAGATACTTATACAGCTCCCTCACCATATTACTAAGGCATTTCACAGGCAGTAATGAATTTCTCCAGGAAATACTCTTGCAAAATAAGTATGATTATCTCCAGTTGAGAGGTGAAGAACAGATACACACCAGAACGGAGTGCACTGCCAAAGGGGACACTGAAAGACTGTGAAACAATCATAATCAGACCAGAAGCCTTCCAAAATGACAGGTTGGCTGTGACTCCTCTCATGCTGTCCTTCTTCCCATACTGTCTTGGCTGAACAGAAAGTCAAAAAGGAGCAGGAACAGGACCTTTTGCTTCTCAAGTTTGAGACAAAATTATTACCTCTGACTGAAATCATCTTAAAATGTCAAGAATGCTAAGATTTTCTGTATCCTGCCACCGCAAATGCCTTAGTATGTATTTTCCCCTAATATTCTTAACAAAATGTTTATAGCATAATTGTCCCACCAATGGCTACTGCTGCTAGTGGTAGCTATGTCAGGGCTGATTAACAGTGGCTATTTGCATCATCCAGAAATAATTCTGCAGCAGCTCTATTGAGTTTATAGCATTTAGAAGCAAAGATGACATCAGTCTACCACTCAGGAGTTTTTTGGAGTCCTTGTCCTGAATAACCAATTTTCATTAACTTCAAGATAGGTGTATGTCAAACTCGGCTGCTTCCTAGTAAAATCTATGGAGGTGATTCGAAGAAACACAGATATGAGAGGGATCCAAATCTAACAAAGAAGTTGTATGCCTGAAATCATCCCTTTTCTGGGGGCAGTATCAATTGGTATAATAAAAGAAATATGTTTCCCTACAAAGTATTGCTTGCTTATGGCAGTACCATAATGCTAATCTTTCTTGATTTTCATCCTAGACCACTAGGAAAAAAACTCAATGTTCGTATTAGACCGCAAACAGCCTGACAACACTAGGAATGATGCTGGTAAGCAAGAGTATTTATAGCTTGGTTTTGATGGGCATTCTGTTTCTTTGGGAATATAAACCACAGACTTCATGGTCTTGTAGTGCTCCTAACACTGAGAAACTACCAGGAAGCTTACTGGTGTGACGTGACTATGAAAGCAAAGTAAACAGAAGCACAGATTCAGGCTCAGAAAGGAGTTTCACTGAAGCAGGAATTCTAGAATCCATGGGGGTAATTTGCTTACTCTGCAATGCTGTCCACTGACAAGGATCACATGGTCATTTCTGACTGTGTCCATACTACTGTACAGACCTAGAAGTCTAGTACATTCCTGCAGCTTGTGATAGCTTTTTAATATTTTTCATCTTCTGTACAAAAGACAATTGGTTTGTTTCAATCTACCAGAGTGTTTTATGGCTTACACATGTGGAGGGCAGATCTCTGGATGGGTGCTCAACAAGCCTTTCTGCACCATGCACATATTACATGTTGCCTGCCTGAACAAGTCTGATGGACTTTTTCTGCCCTGAGTTCTCTACCCTATCAGCAAGCCTGAGAAAGTCCCTGAAGTGGGCTCACCCTGTCCATACCAAATCTGTCATCAGAAGGACTGCAGAAACAGCACCAAACAAATGTCTAGTATAACTTGGAGGATGAAGAAATCAGCATGTGATTTAAAAATCTGTGAGCTTTCAGCATCATACACAAAAGCCAGCTGCAAGCAGTACTTCTCAGGTGCACCACTTCTCTTAAAGTAGCTTATTAATGACCAGAGGCACGCTTAATGAGTTTGAAGTGGCAGGGGTTGGGCATGACATAGCTCAGGCTATCCCAAGAAAGACATGAATTCAACCAGTAGCTGAACGTCTCCCCCTTTCCCCATCTGACAGACCATCTTGCAAAAAAATGTTAATTCGTAATGGCAGAAACCCATCAGGATACCTGTTTCACACCAAACAGAAATCAGCTTATGCAGGAGCTACATCATAGTACAGCCAATGTGTGATCCTCTCACACCCCTGACAGTAAAGTAACCAGCCATCAAGTCGACCAGCCAACCCTTCTTAATACATCATAAATCAGCATGACAATTCAAACATCTATTGTTGAGACAGCACATATAACAAATGGTAGCACTGAGATTAGAACCTGGTACTATTCTCTGGGTCTTTCCTGTGCCAGAGAAGGCTTAAAGGCCAGGAACATACATAAATCCCCTGAATGAAAATTACACGGGTCAAAAAAGGACTTCATCTTACAGAGATGACAATAAAACTTTAGCTTGAAAATATGGCAGCCGTAAGCAAAACCGACACACCATCCCAGCAAACTTCTCATCAGAAGCTTGTGTCTTACTGCAGTACAGCATATTTAACTATTTCTGAATGGGAACACAGAGCACCATCTCCTGATTCCCAACATCAAATCCTGCAGCAAAGAGCCTCCCTTTAGGATCACCCAGTCTAGTCTTCACCATGTCCAACTCCAGCGCAGACTGCAAGATCAGCTCAGCTCACCATGGTATGATACAAGACTGTCAGATTCTACCATCTGGTGTGATAGGAAATTGTTTTTCATTAAAATTTTAGAAATTTATTGAGTGCATTTGCTTCAGTACGTATTTTCCTACAAAAGGTCTCTGGACTGTTCAAACACCCCAAGGGTCCCCAAATCATTCATTCCAACCATCTACTTCCCCTAGCAACTCGTCACCCTCACCTTTGCCTTTGTTAAGCATCGAGAAGAGATGCCAGCCATAAAGGATCTTCTTTTATCTTCCTCTGACACTCTTCTACACAGTTAGGATAAGATGAGCTTTTTCACCAGTATTTATCAATTCAATGTCACCTTCAGCCTCTGCCCCTGCAACAGACGAATCACTTACTGCATTCCTCAGGGGAACTGAGCATCCCGGACCCATTCGTTTCTTCCCATCATGTGGAGAAACGTTCACGAGCAGTAGACATTTCAGATTTTTTAAATGTTCATGAATTTACTACATTTGGGCACAACAAGAATGATGGCACCAGAGAGAGAGCCTGTCTTTGCATCCCTTCTGATACATGAACTCATGTAAAAGATAAAAGTGCTTTCCTTCCCCTACATCCATCCTTTAATTAAATACTGTGCCTCATCTTTTAATTTCTTATGGTACTCCACACTTCCTTTTGATGCACGAGTGAATCACTACTACCATTTTACTAACACTCCCCAGCAAACCTTAAAAGGCTTCGAAACAGAATGATGCCATACTTTTGATGTAGATAGAGTATTACAGCTCCTTCCTTCACAAAGGTGGCTGCCTGCACGCACTACATACTCACATGAACCTGTTTATATCCTTCATCTTTCCCTTCCACAACAACAGGCTCATTGTGTTTCTTTATTAAAGCCCTTCAGTTTTCTCAAGTGTAAAATATATTAAATGTATGATAACTTTAGCAGGATAATATAGGACTTATAGCAAGTTAGCTTCAAGTCACTACTTCCCTTCCAGCTTCTGGCTTTAGTTCTTAAGTCTACCACTAAGCATTAACATTTGCACCCAGCTCTGGTGTTGATATTCAATGGCCAGCAACTTGCTGTGTGACTCTGGCCACATGACTTCAACTGTGCTTCCCAACTTTCTTACTTATATAGAGCTTCTAATTCTCACACAGGAGAGGCCACTCATTCCAAATGCTAAATATTCTTATAGTAAGCATGTTGAAGTCCCAGGATGAAAGGCTCTATGAAGTGTAAAGTGATAGTAAAATGTTGTTATTAAACTGCCTATGAAGATATTGTCACCTGAACTTCCAAGCAGCTTTTCATCCCTGGAGAGGACGTCAGAACCAAGAAATAGTGCTGCAAGAAAACTTGCAATTACATCAAGGGTACAATAGCAATAATGAAAATTTTTTTCTCAGATCAAGATGAAACCCTTTTATTTTTTTCTTCACAACATTAATGACATTTCTACAGTTCCTGGCATCAGTCAATACTAGGAAAAACAAGCAAGGTGTTTTTCCTCCAACTGAATGAGACTGAAGAGAGAAAGAAATTCTAGCAGTGAAAAAAAAGTAGTAAAATGCTGACATCCTGACTTAGCTCTAAGTTTATAGAGTTGACACTCATATTCTTAACTTCCTATTCATCTATAGAGAAAATATCTTTATAACAAAATAATTTGAGTTGCTGTGCAACATAACTCCAAGCTAATATTAAAGTCATGATACACATACATGCACACACTTCTGTACAGCCGAACTGAACAATTAACTCATAGAGCGATAAGGTAACTTCAGTTTTTAACATTTTCGCAAAGTAGACGTGCGTAGATACGTAGCTGAGCAAATTGATTTTGGAATCAAGCCAAACCTAAAATTAAATGCTTTGTGACAGCTGTCACTATTTGTCTGCCACGCATCAGAGAACGTCAGGCCATACTGTGACATCAGCTGAAGAACACACATCCTTTTGTCTAAGCTACTGTCTAGTTCAGCGCTTTCCTGACAATTCTTGTGCACATTTCTTACACCTTAAATTGATACCTGGCAGGAGATTACAAATTAAATTCTACTTGCACCACTCCCTTACTTCTTTCCTATCAAGAGTATAAATACTCATAGGGACTCGGTTGACTTTAAGCCTTGCCAGGTGAAATGCAACAGTACAATTCAGAAGCAATCTCCAATCACTCAGCACCTACTCCAGGGGCCTTCCACTACCTCTGAAGATTTGCAATTACCATTGTTTATTACTCTTCTCTACCCACAGAAGATCCACAAGTACCTTCAGAGAAAGTGAGATGTAACAGCACGTTCTCATTGCTTGTACCCTAAACTTCTCCAGTATGCAAACCAGGCAACTGAAAAAAAACCCTTTAGTGGAAAATACTTCAAGTACATATATCAAATTAATTTACCAAATTACTGCTGACAGTCACAGAAATCAAACAACTGCACTTAATTTATTTGTTTATTACAGGAGGAGCAGACACTCTAACGACGGAGCAACTTGCTTTGTTAGTAGCCAACGTGCCGATTGTTAGGAGAGCTTGGGAATACGTTAACGTAGCTATACCAGATACAACTCATCATATTTGTCAGCAATAGAGTTGCAAAAATAGCGAATAGGTGGAAGACAGGGCCAAACTGTAAAGTTACCACAGAATACAAAACATAACATCCTAAGAGGTCTCAACATGACTAAAGATTTTACACTTTGAAACAAATGAGGCAGCAGGAGAGACAGGCATCTAAAAACTGCATCTGGAGGACAGAAAAGCAGCATACCTGTTTTAAACAGAATGCTGTTGCAAGATGGTTAATCAAGATAGCTCAGCCTGATGTTTTTCATCCCTCTTTCCATAGTAACCAACTTTAAAAGTCTAAGAACATATACTGTAAAGATTTGTTCAAATTATCTTGGAAATGGACATGGAATTTAGCTGTAATTGCTTGTGTTTGTGCCAAGTATTGCGGCTATAGCACATTTCTCTTGTTAATGTCTTTAAACTATGAGCACACTGCAATTACTCTGCATTGATTTTAAACGCAGACTTAGTACAATAACATCTCCAATTTGTAAGCAAAACAGCAGCACTATAAATCAAACTGTTGAAGTTACTATTTGAGCCAAACATGAGCAAATTAACAGAGAACAAGTATGGAGATCTGTCTTTAGATTTCTACATATTAAAACTGTAGACTTTAGCACCCACTACATCGTGCTTTATGTCATTCACACAGCATAGGAAGAGAATTGCTGAATGATGGTAGCTTTATTGCCATGTCCCTCAACTGTTAGTCAACAGACACAGAACTGAAGATGACTTGCAGGTTCTTCCTTCTGCAAGGTTAAGAAGTGCTGACACAGGAAAGCTATTTGCTTGACACTACAGCCTTTCACATATGGCCTTACAGTGGAAATGGTATTAAAATCTCCAACCACTGTGCCATGTAAGTATGACAGAAGAGCAGGATGTTGAATGAGCAAGTGATAATTACTTGATATAAGATTTAATTAGATTAATCTCTCTGTATAATGTAACAAAGCACTTTATAACAGCACAGATCAAGCCTGCAGTGCACTGTCAGGCCAACAAAATTAGAGAAATACATTATATTTAGTAGTTTCTGGCTCAGAAGACTAGAGATATTTTATGGTTAAACTTGTGATGCTTACAATAGCATACATCTGAGAAACAGGCAACAAAGTCAAAAAGACTCTGATTAAAATTAGGCTCTGACACCTTGTCATGCATACCTGAGCAAATGTGTCCAGCACACAAAGGAAAGGATTACTTTTAATCCTGCCAGCTTCCAAAATGACACCATGGTTCTAAGAGATATGCTAGGCTTCCTGATTTTTGCCTTATCCCTAACAGATGTGTCAACAATTCCCTTGTCTGTGAGATACACAGCTGAACATAACCCCAGCACCGCGCTGGACCTGCCTCGACACTCCACGGGCACTGGAAGGTTGCAGAGGTGCTCTGGACAGCAAGGGCTGCGGCTAACGCACAGTCATGGCTGGAGGCAGATGCATCTGCTCAGCCAAACCCCTGCTCCAAGGGAAGAATCCATAGAGCTGCTTTCTGGTTCCCCAGATGGGAGTCTTGAAGTGTATCAGGTATACTGGAGAGGGAGGGAATATCTTCTTCAATCGTCCGAGTAGATGGACAGGGAAAGCTGTCCTCCAGAAATGCAGGAGCCAAGATCCCCCCAAAGAAAGAAAGAAAAAAAAAAGCACATTTCCACTGACTGTCATTTTAGTACTAGAATAAGAAGCTGCTGTTGCTGCACTCTAACCAGGCAATGACTGCAAGGCACTTAATTTTCCAATTAATTAGATCCTAACTCTAAATGTAGGAGTAATTGATGTGTCAACACAGGCAAATGAAACAACTCTCAACATAAAAGCAAGAGAATTGCTTCTACCACTCAGTACTGGATGATGGATTTTATTTTTTTTGTAAAGAATTGCTTTTGTGAGAAGCAATGCCACTGCAGCTCAGCAGCCATGCAGTGGCATATTTATTATATAAGGTACCTTCACACCATTCCACACTTTTACTGGCAACGCATCCCTACAAAACCCACCACCTCTCTACTTCGGCTGTAAAAACTCCTTTATCATGTTTCAAACATGTATGGTTCACCTAAGCATTCACCGACACCTTTATCTTCTGAACAGTATTTGCTTTCTTCTTTGCCAAACACACTGCATGGGATCGATTCAACACTTAAAATTGTAAAGACAGATGCTTGGTCTTTCTTTAAAAGCTCTCATGAAAATAGCAGCCAACTGCGCCCAGTTAGACTGACTGTCACCAACCAAGACTTAAAGCACTAAGAACCTAACGCACACCAGTGAACTTGCTGCTTGGCCCTAATTCACTTTTTGGCTGGGCATCAATCACTGCACTCAATCAAATTTCTTAACTTTAGTCCTTAAGGGGCAAGAACTGCCTCCTTTGCCTTCATCTGTAGTGACCATTACAATGGGGGACTTACTGCGTTCTAGCAAACCTTACTGAAGTAATAAACCTGACGGAGTGTGTTACAGGAAAGCCAAAGCAGGTGTTAGTTGGGAAGCCTACATAACCTCAGAGCAATTCTTCCCTGTTTTTTTGTTCTGTAAACACACATACACACACGTGCGCACACATACACAGAGTTAGCAAGCACTATCAAAGAGTTGTTGTAAGCCTTTTTTTAATACTAGCCTCATTTTTTTATTAAAACTACCTAAGTTACTAGCCACGGGTAGGACACTTTGACTAGTCTACTTCTAAAATGTTTGCTGGAAAGTTGCAAACTCACTGGCAACTGAGGCATTACAAACAAAAATACTCACAGACCCTTCACTTGAGCCATGCAGCTATTACAAAACACTGTCAATGTGTTGTACAATACTTCAGATTACCTGAGTTCCTACAATTCCACTACCTTGCTCATATACCACTCCTAATCTTCCTTTAAAAGAAAAAATGTATTAACAGGATACCAGAAATTCAGTCATAACTGGGGGATACAGGTTTTATGTAAGTTTAAATGAGGTTCTTAAGAAAGTCACTTAATAAATGTTTTTTTTGCTTTATCCATTTAGTGCATGCAGCCATGAAACCAAGGCACCATCCAGTCTTTCAGCGTTTGAACTACAAATGCAAACGTGCAAGGATGGGAAAGAGCCAGATGGCTCCAGGGATGACAGGCTGGTCAAGGGATATTCCGTCTTTCACCTTATCTAGGTCAATGGTTTGAAACAGACTGAAAAAATTACCAGCTGAAAGGAAAGGACCTGCCGGCCCATCCCAGGCCTCATGCTGCCCACAGCAACTGGCAGCTTTTCTAACATCTAATCAGCAATACCAGGGAATAAACAAATACAGAGATGACCTAAACCAGTACTCTCTCGAACACTGTCAGTATGGGATGTACAGGTGTAGGAGGCGTGCTTGACAGAACCCAAACTCCTCTGTTCTGCAGGCAAAACCACTAAGGCTAGCAGACAGTTCACTTTCCACTGATACTGAAGGCTTCAACACAGAAGACCTGAAGGAAATTGTAATTTCAAGGGGGCAGAAAAAATAGCTCAGCCCTTTGCCCTGGCAACACCGTCTTACTCAAATGTTTTCCAAACTCTAGCCCACAGCACCTGAGACGGATGAAAGGCTGATTCAAGTCAGTTCTTATTTCAACTCTTTATGAAATTGTCTAAAAGTTTGTCCTCCTCTAAAGTTGTTTAAATACCAGGAAACATTACTTTAGCCCTGTGAAATGTGGGCTAAAGGACCATCACACATCTGAATTCTGGCACATACATGGCTTTGGCTCCTCTCTGTGCATGCATCGGCTACAGGAGGGGTTACACAATGGTTCTTACAAACCCCATCTCTGGGCATATATCACAGCAGTCATAAATGAGTATGAATGAGAGCAAATTCCATAAGAATCCATTCCTACAACACTTTGGGAAAAGTTCATTCTTTCTCTGCTTCACTACCAGTTTTGAAACACCCTTTGCTGCAGAATAGCTAGTCACCAAGTTTTATAACCCTACAAGCTGCAAAATTGCAGCTTCTGACTTTACTGGAGCACTCCAGACACACAGCACAGAGTTTGGGGAGTGGGGGGGGCAGGGGAGGAGGGGAAACAGCTAGAGGCTGGGACCCAGCTCACAGGTGGGAGAGCAGAAAACAACAGAACAACATCAGCTTTCCAGAGCCCACTACTCTAACACACAATGTGCTTGGCTTTACACGTAGATGTACCCTATAACTTCCAGATGTCAGGTTCAGCAGCCCCCCAAATACGCTAGCTTGCTCCCTTCTGCAGCTGGGGACTGAAATCCCCAGCAGCCTGCTTCTGGCTGCATGATTAAATCCCAGGCAGTGGCTGATCTTGAAGTATTTCAGAGCTACAAAGTACCTGTGGTGAAGTATATGCTTTAGATACTGGCCAACTGAGTTCTTTCCTAATAAAAGAAACTCTTCCAGAGAGAGCAGTAACAGGCCCATCTTACTTAGTAAAGTATACAGTGAGCAACCACGGCTTGCAACAAATTTTATCTCCCTGTTACTTGAGGTATATTCAAAGGTGCATAGAATCGGAGACAGCAGTTAAAGCAGCTTATGATACAGCTGAATATAAAACCCCATGAACGTATTCAGAAACGTATTTAAAATTTAATCTCTGTTTAGAGACGTTCATTTCAAGATGCTGCTAACGTGTATGACAGACAAGCACGACATCTGATATTCTCCGGTACTGTTTATTCTATACATCTCCATGCTCTGGTGTTCTCTTAGTCAGCATGGGAGGTGCTGAACAGGCGTTTGCTCTTTTTGTGAAACAGATTTCAAAAAGTAACACCGCGCAGGTGATGAGTTGTTTAAAAATCAAGAACAGTCTATGCTAGGTTTCTGTAAGAAATTGTTGTGTGTGGAGAAGGAGAAAACCAGTTCTATTTTACAGGCATCACTGTTTGTTGGCGTGCAGTTAGCACCCATGATAGGCAAAGCACTGTGCTAATGCGCCAGGAGGCAGAACTGTTGCCCCCAAAACCTACACGTAAAACCAGCACTGCAATTTCAAATCACAGAACAACTAATAAGAATTAGGAACTATTTCAAGAGAGTGCTGCAGTTACTTGATAAAATCTGCTTTGGAGTATATTGCTTTGCTGCCTCCTCCACAGCTAAAACTCGCTCCTCACCATTACAAGCAGGAACAATTTTACTGTCCTCCAGAGTTCTTAATTTGCTTCTTTTTATTAACTCCCTCACTCCGAACACCCCTTTCAGCTCTCTTGATAAATGGATCAATTTGAACATGAGACAGCAAAGTGCCGAGTCATCACTCAGTGCCCACCGAAAATACAAGGAGCTGAGCATAATCAGTCAATGGAAGAACTTACTCTTACAAGTCTCCTAGTTGTAGGTTACTATAAGAGAAGCCTCTCTTGCTTACAACTTCAAGCCAATTCCTGTTCCCACAATGGCCTGACTACTTGCTTTCCAAATGCGCACTTCCCCTTTTACTCTTTCTTCCCTTTGTTTACAGTAAAAATTAACAGTCAGGTCCCTCTAAAATCCATGTTTAAGAGCTTTTTTTTAAAAAAAACCAACAAACCAAAACCACAGTGATTTTTTCCTAAGTAATATATCCTGGGTTCTTTTTCTGTCTTTATATTTCCCCCTATACCTTTTGAGTCATGTTTTCAAGCTTTTCTCCAAAACTGCCAGGGCTAATGCTTTGTCTAGTTTTTTGGTTTGGTTTCTTTTCAGCTAATATTTTGAATAGTCACATGACTCTGAGATCGAAGCCTTAAGATAACTCTTGAATGACTGGAGATTTAAAGTCATGATATTTAGCAATATTGAAATCTTTCCAATTCTAACTGCTACATTGCTATCTTATCATCATGGTATCTTATCATCCCATCCATCTTACTGGTTTCAGATGGAGCTTTAACTCAGTCGAGGAAGGTAACATTATTAGATGTCTTGTATCTACCCATACAGTGCTAGCATGCACACTTCACAATAAAAATGAGCTACTACACAAAGAGAAGGAATTTACTTGGGATCAAGAAGGCAGAACAGCAAAACCAAATCAGGCTAACGCTGATAGCACAAGCAGCTCAAAATGAGCATGCATTACTGCAAGGGTTTAATAGAACTTGATTATTTTTTTTTCCATAACTTTGAGAGACTCTTCATTGCTTAATTTAGTCAGAACACTATAAGCAGGCTCAAACACCAACCAACCAAACTCCCCTATTTATAAGAACCAATCTCTCCTCTTTTTCCATTCTCTGCATCTCTGCTCACTGAGCCAAGATACACTACAAGCATTACAACACAATATATCCTTCTAAAAGTTTAAAACTTAACATTTGCACAACACAAACATGTGGAAAGTTGTTCTTTTGGGTGGTCATGTTCAGCTGTTCAGTAATGGGCTAACTAAGGAATCAGAACTGAGGACAAGAATCATAAAAAAACAAAATCAGAGTTTGAGTAGCTGAAGCAGTGAAAATATGCTGGTTTGCTTCTCATCCAAAGGAAATAAACCCATCATCTGCTAGAATGGCTCTTCTCCATAAGGAGAACATAGTTAGAAAAAAACCCTGTAAAACTTACTTCCACTCAACAGTCAAAAAATAAATGTAGACCTGTGCATTTAGTCAGGGGCTTGGTTTTTGACAACAAAAAGAGCACTACGAAAAATGTGCTGAGCTCTCCTAATTCAGCACAAGTACTGCAATGAGTAAAGAACTATTCTGTTCCTCAGGCTAGGCTCTTTCAAACGCCACCTGTGCTCACGTAGGTATGGGGGCCATGAGAAGCCAGTGGGGCAGAGATCTTACACCTACCTCCTTGTTGGGCCATGTGCAGGCCAGTTGCTGTGATTTGCACTAAATGACTTGCCAAACCACTTTGCTTTTAATATTTGGTTGCTAAAACACAAGCAATCAGCAAGTTCTTCAGGGCATGACTGAAGGAAAAATGCACTTTTTCACAGCTAATTTTTACATAAACTAGCATCATAAAAAGTAACTATACTCTAGGACACTAACATAAACAGCAGATGTGTTCATGGTAAGTGTTCCCCAATATCACAAACAGCGAGACCTCCACAGTAGCTGGAAGAGAGCCATTATGCAAGCAGGTGGTTTGGAGAACAGTCCAGGGTTTTCTTCCCAGGACTTTTCCAATTGGAGGATATTCCTCTCAAAGTAGCAACACTAATCTGAAGCTAAGAGCCCTTTTCTCCTTGCTTTCAAAGACAGAGGACAAAGCACAGAAAGCTGGCCCACCTAAGCTGATTAAAAAGCTCTGTACCATTTTCATTAGTGGCAGAGTAGCTGCACTGACCATAGCAATCACCAGTTACGCGAGTTGCTCCATCCCAGCACCATTCCACCCCCCGCGCTCATGCAACGTTCAGTGCAAAATGAATGACGAGGCCAAGGTGGGACTATCTGTATTCCCCGAAGCATCTTAAAAGTAAGCTCTGGAATAAAGCACTATTCCCCCTTTTGTGTCCGTAGACACTTACGTAATGGTCTTCCACGCCCACCCCAAGCCATGCAGAACTGGGTACCAGCAACCTAGCCCCAGAGGCCAAACGAAGAGAATGAGTCCCAGCCTGTTCCCAGTAGGCAAAATGGGCACTCATGATCACATGGAGTTTCACCTGGACAGTTTCTTGCATTGTTCCAATCAGCCACTCGCTTGAACACCAGCTTTCACAATCTGCTAATCTCAGCTCTGCTCTACCCAGTTTCCCTATCTTCTTTGGCTTAAGAGACTCATGAAGTCCCACCTCTTCTACGTTTCTTCTCCCGTCCTATATCTTGTGATTCACCACCTCCAGCATGAATTCCACTCCTGTTTCACCAGAAAAAGTTCTACCTGTCACACCATCATTCACTCTGCTTGCATACTTTTATCCTCTTACCTGCCTAATTTTCCAAGTGTGTAAGCTCCCAAAACAGACCCTGCCTATAACTGCATTCATACAACACCTTGCACAACCAGGCCCAGGTCTCTACTAGTCTGTAAGCATTGTTCTGACACTTATATTAAGGCTTTTTTCTCCAGCTATGCTATTTGGTCAAATAAAGATAGCATCTCTTCCTACAAACCTCAACACAATAAGAGGACAATAATAATGATGGTAAAAGCAATAGCAGTAGCACGGTGTAAGATCCACATAATCAGCAAAAGGTGCAGCAGGGAAAATACCAAACTGTGATACCATGTTTGGAACATGAATTAAAGAATAGTCTGCCCACTCGGACACGATGTGGAATTTAAGAAGGCAGCGCATAATTACCCGAGCTGGTCTTGGCTAGGATGCCAGGATTAGCACTCCAACACTTCTGAAAAGTGGCCAGGAAGGCTGTTTTGCCTCTCATCCAAAGGAAATAAACCCATCATCTGCTAGATGGCCCCCAAACACTATGTAAGGCATCATTTTTATATAGATTTGAGAAAAGGGCCTTTACTGATTCACCTGAGTGTGAGTGATCCACCTCAGTGCAGTGTCACTGCATCCCTTAGCAGTGCACTGGACCAGTATCAACCCAGAAAACCAAGTGCTCTTTCCTGGTTCATCAAAAACACACTCTTTGCTATCTCAATTTTTCCATAGATTTCTCAGCCAGTTACACAGACACATTAAAGGCAACAGTGACCTAATTCTGACACTGTGGTTTCATAATGTAAAGACAACCTAATTCTTCACTAGTCCCCAAACCCCTCTTCCTGATAAATGACCTTCTCTCTGGAGTATTTAATATTACTTTTGGCAATAAGAGGACTGAACAGTACATGCAAACTGGATATTAAAAAGCCTTGCTTCTCCTTGAGATCAATTAGGATGACGTACACAAACACACAATGAAAATATGAAAAATTTTAATGTGCAGCTCTGCATCCTAAGATATGGGCAATCAAATTTCTTGCTTCAGTAAGTACTGAGATCAGGGGTCATGAAGGAAAGTTATTCCCCCCACCATGGTACAACACCACGTACTTGCTTAAATGCATAGAAGTTTTCTTTAATTTTCTTCAGCAACAATAGGTATTGGCCCAAAATAGGGTCAAGAAAGGTCCTGCTACAACAGTTCCAATTAGAGATAGCAAGTAAGTATAGCCACAGACATCTGGCACATAAGAATATGATAGATTCCTACCATATTATTAATCTGATCAAAAAGGGTTTATTTACATAATTAATTAAAAAAATTTTGGCCACCAAGAAACAATTTCAACAGAAAACTGCATTGAAAAGCAAAAAATAGACAAATCAACCAGGATAGAGATCACGTTAGCATGACTTACCCTTATGCATGGCTTGAAAAAAGTGGAGGAGGGTAAGACAGAGAATGGTCATGGACTTGTCAGGGAACAGGCTAACTGTATGGGCTCGTTAACCACAAGCAGTGAAGTGCAGAAGAGCTTCTATGCAGCATGATGCTGGGCATCAAGTATCAGCATTCTCAGAGGAATGCCGTTACAGCACAGAAGTGCAACAGATGAAGGTTAAGTCTTACCTTCTGTCACACCTGCATTACTATGAATGCAAGTAAAAAAGGGTTAACTTCTCTTAGAGCAATATCTTGTCACTATTACACCACTGTCCGCAGCATCTTCACCCCTCCCAATGTAGCTATTTGCAGCCATTATTAAAATAATTGAATTATTTATTTCATAAAAACACTAACAACAATAATACTAACAAATACTTTATTAAAATGATGGCTATCTACCTTTTTAGACTGCTTTCTAGCCAGAATGCTTCTTCAGTATTCACTCTTCACTTCTGTAATCTTCATGCCTTTAGGAGGTCACATGTGTGCCTGACAGCCTCATGTTACATTATCTGTGAATTTCATTGCATAAAACTCAGGGCACTTTCTTTGAGAAGTACTATTCATGACTTCCCAAGACTTCTTTCCAATGACATCGATCACATACACTCCCACAGAGTGTAAAAGCAGCAAGGTAGGTCCTCCACCCTGGCCTAAGAACCTCAAACCAAATGTCTTCTGAAGTGGCAAGGCTGCATGTGCTAAAGAAAATGCCAGGCTTTACCATGAAGACTTTGGTTAGCTTGGACAACCCCCATTATTGGAAAGCAAGCAAATGGAAACTTGCTTTCATAAGGACAACTCAGCTACTAAGAGCCATAGGACGAAACTTCCAAAATCCTCCTAGCCAACACCTGTTACTCTTGTATCAGTGAGCAGCATCCTCATTGAAAGGTACACACTATATCCTTTCTCTCTCCTTCGCAAGTACTCTCCTCTAACAGATGGTCAGTTTACACGTGGTAAAGATGCACTGTAATTACGAACTCCATTCTCATTAGCCATCCTCCAAGAATACAACAGCTCTGTCTCACTTTTTCTGATGAGTATGTGCTTCGCTTCATGGTAAACAGCAGCCAGAAAAACAAAAAATACAGTCAATTTCTACACTGGGGTTGTGTGGAAGGGCTGGACTGCAGATCCCCAGGAGACAGAAAGACTATTCACCAAGGGTGGGAATCCTCACTTGTGGGTCAAGGCACACCCTAGTAATCAGCATGTGAAGTTCATCTGTCTTCTGGAAGGATTTACAGAGTGTCATTCATATTCCCTTCACCTTTCAATTACTTTTCTCATTTCAAGAGCTCTCACCACATTTACAATCAATTGCTCTACAATTATTTTTGGAACACAACAATAACAAACTAGAGACATTAGCAGGACTCTGGCTTTATAAAGGCACAGATTTACTGCTTCTCCCTTTCTGCAATTCCTTTTCTCTCCAGTTGGAAAAGCCAGAGGAACAACACAGAGATAAATCAGCTTTTTCAAGAGTCATTTACCTTCCGCAGAGTCTACAGACCGTTCTGGATTCAGCATCACTTCAGAATGGAGACATTGGGGACTACTGGAAGTGTCTGCAGAGTTACTGACTTAAAAAATCTCTTAACACCCTAGAAAAACCATCATCATCTAGAGGTTCTAAGGGAAGGAAGAGCAGTACTGAAGAGCAGTCAAGACCGCTAATGAAACCTCTGGAGACTAGGGTTCAATTTCAGCTCTTTCATAAATCACTCTCTAACTTTATATTCCAGCTCACCATCTGTAAATATATATGGAGGAGTATTTTCCATTTCAGATCACAAACTCTCAGCTGCTGGGAGCACCGTTTACTGTCTTTTCAATCATAATCTCATCAAGCAGAACCTCAGTTGCTGAGTGGTATCCTGAAACGGTACTTTCTGCACATGGCAACGTAGGCAGAGCCCCACAGTTCTCCACTCTAGGTTACCTGCAGGGTCCCAAGAGGAGTAGTAGACTCACATAGACAAAATAACAGAAGTTAAAGCTTCTACCCAGGACAAATTTCTTGGCTGGCAGGTACATACTATGTACTAGGGCTTAAGTCAGTTTTTGCCAACTAGTTTAGCTCTTTGCAGCTCCACTATCAATTTTTCACTTATTTTAAACTTCTCATCAGCCTAGCAAAAACCTGACTGCAACAAACTGCCTCAGATAATTCTGAAACTGAGTATTTGTGACCCATAAGCAAGTCAGTAAAAAGCAGCTATTTTCTACTGCCAGGTCTGACTCCTGGACAGAAAATTATAATTATCAAGACACGATTATTTTATGTGGCAGTGATGACACACAACCCCTTTCAGAGAGCTCTATTTTCCATTTCAAGCAAATAGATTTTCTGTCCTGAGCATCAAAAATTTAAACCGCTCACATTCCCCAGTGTTTTGCACTGAGCATGGCTCTCTTCCAAAAGGCAATGTCAAAAAGCAGTAGGGAGGTCCAGTGTTACATCTCAATTTTTTTGCATCAGTTGTGTTTGGTTTGCAGTTATCAAATACAGTTTTGTGGATTATTTTTTTTCTGCTGACTGTGAACCCTGAAATATCAGCCTTGGGTTTTAGAGACAAGCTGAGCTATTTTCTTCTGCCACACTTTCACTAACAGCAATGCTTCCGCAGGCGAGTTCTGTTTGTCGAGAAGTTGATGCAGTTCTACTGTACAGGGTCTCATTGACTCAACAAAGCCACTATTTCTGTGAAACATGCAGATCTGCTCCTGGGCTGGATAAGCACTAAAAGGACGAGAAGTTAAAAGCTCCCCAAGCTACCGCAGTCACCAAAGTCAATAGACATGACTACGTACATCACAGGTGGCTAACTTACAGCATTGGAGCCATGTATGGCTGGAATGCCGAGCGCACATGACACTCATGGGTCAGGCCTATCCGACTACATACCCAGGTCAGCCTCATGCAAAGGGACATATAAGAAGTTGTTGTCACCACAGGCTCCCAAATTACTTATAGAAACCCCTTTCCCCAGAGCTCTCCTAAGTGTGAGGGATGTACCCTGTGGCATTCCACTGCTGAGAAGTTTAATTCAAGTCTCATAGGGTTGGAAGAGCTGGACAGCTATAAGACACAAATGGCTGCATTAAGTGTCACTTTTATACAGCTCTCAGACCACAAGCAACATAGCTAATAAATGTCATCTGATCTGCTTGCTATTCCAGATGTTGTTACAACTACAGCAAAAAAATAAAAGGGGGAAAAAAGCAGAGATATGGCCTATAACAGACAGGGGACCTGACCAGAAGGGAAGGGAATTACACAGTGCTACTCTTGGGTCTGCCATGTCCTCCCTCATGACCCTGGTTAAGACAGTCAAATCCCCTGTATCACAGATGCCTATCTTGTATTCCTTAATAAAGAGCATGGAAATTTGAAGAAGGAAGGTGTCTTAACACTCCTTGTCCCTATCTTCATCTCGGACTTTTTGTTAGTTTTCCTTTCAGGAGGGTTAGCACAGGAAAAACATCAGGCTTCTCCTGAGCCTTGACTTTATTTATTTGTTTGTTTTTTTGTTTATTTGTTGGGCTTACGCTCATGAAAGGCAGCTGTAGAAAGCAACTTGCACATAACCACAAAGCAAACCCAGTATCCCCCAAGTCCTTGGGCTCTTCTCACTTTTGACCCTATTTTTGCTTCAGAAATGAAAAAACTACACGGTCTTTCATCTACAGCACAGATAAGCAAAATATAAGACACTGTCATGTTTTCCTCTGCCAGTGTATCCAAATCCGATTTGGAAGGCATCATCACCAGGCATCTTTTTGTGAGCAAATCTATTAAAGGAAACCTCTGTAAAGAAATTGCCTCAAGGCTACAGTTCAGTGGTAGCTATGGCAGTGTTCCTGTGCTGCTGGCTTGCACTCACTGTGTAAAGTCCCCATGAAGTCATTAATAAGTGGAGCTCTTTATGCTTTTGCCATGGGATCACATGGGCGTATCAGTCTAGAATGAGCAGGAATCTCTTTTACAAAACCACACTATTCTGAAGATAGAAGAATAGATTCATTTAAGCAGGTCTTCCCAATTCAGTTCCTTTGAATAAGAACTGTTAAATAAAAGCTCATGTAATTTGTCAGCTGAAATGTATTTTCTATCCCTATTACTATATTTGAATAAGTAGGCTCCGAAAACAACTTTTAAAAGTATCTTCCTAATTAATACCTTAAACAGAGATAACTTGGAGTCATGTGACTGCAGAGCAACTAAATCAAGGTGAGAGTTTTTGCTTAATGCCAAAGACATTTTAAATTAAGTCTCCCACTAAATGACAGACAACTCCATTCCTAGAAAAGAGAAGAAAAACAACAACAACAGCAACAACAACAACAACAAACAGTAAAAAAAGCTAGAACAAGTCCATGCACCCTGGAAGTCTGCAAATAGAAACATCCTTGTCATTAATCATTCAGACAGAGTGATGCTAAACTGAATATTCAAGCCAAGATCCATCTCACTTTGCTTTAGCCATCTACAAAGTAATAATTTAGAAGCTCTTGTAATCGTGTTTACCTGTCTGATCTGAAGTGTCTACATTAGAACAAGTTTAACCATAGCCTCTCTGTCAGCTACGAAGGGAGCTTTTGGGGAATCTCACAGATACAGCATCCATAGATCTCCATAGCAGACATCTCTTAGCATAGATAGATAATTAAGGCAAGATGACTCCTGTCCATGGAGCTGGAAAGACAACTGAGTCTTCAAGACACAAAGAACTCCGTCACAAGCTGTTGAGAGCAAGCTTAATAAATCCTCAGGCACTAGCATCTGGCCAGTCACTGAATAGGGTACCAGGCATTCAGGAGTTTGAAAACTGGCCATCAACCCATTCTTCTTTCAGAGAGCTGACTTCAGCAGCAGCAAAGCCCAGTCGGTGATAAAAGCTTTCAAAAATCCTACTTTTGATTATGGATGTTTGAGATCAGGACTTCCCTTGAAGTTGTTAGTTTGGTGGTTTTTTCGGTTGTCCGTTTCATTGGGATTTTTTGCAACTGATGGCTCAGGTATCATTTTCTAAAAATGGATCTCAGGTAGGACTAGAGTACAAGGCTTGATTTTCCGAGTACTTGCACAGATGTTATAACAACTTTACTGAAAACAATACAGTCTATTAAAAAGGCATATTTTAATGGGCTCAACAGTTATGAAGTACTCAAAATCAATTTAAGTTAGGCATACCAAGAGTACTCAGTCTTTCTCCAATGCCCACTGGTTTCACCCTGGAGAACCAAAAATATTTGCACCCTCTTCTTGCTCCTTCTTCCTGGAGTGCTAGGCAAAAGGCTGCCTCTGCTCACTCTCAAAGAGCTGAGCTCTGCCTTATCATTAGAACAATCTCAAACTTGATCACGTGCAACATCATGCTATCTGTGTTTCTTAACCATTTTTAGATTAAAATATCGGAACACCTAACTTAAGCAAAACAAGCACCACAAATACTACCTAATCCTTTAGAGGAAAAATAATTCAGGGTCCATCCAGCACAGTGACGACATTGTCATGTCTCTGGGGCAAGCTCTGTGCTCCCAAGGTTTTTCCTTTCAAGTGTATGTTCCTGATTCTGTACACTGCCTTTTGTTTCAGTACTGCTGTGCTCATTCCAGCCCTAAGACAGATCTTAAGTCTATATAATCATAAGCAGCCATAATTCAATAAGCCTTGTTTTTCCTCTTCATGCTATTGGGTTTGAACGTTTTCGTTGCTAAACCTGCCCACAACACATCCTATAACACAGATAACCTTGAGCTGACTACCCAGAAAATACATTTCATCAATGACCAGACATAAATCTGCACTGATACTGCAGCAAAAAGAGCCACTGCTGAAATGAATGCCACATTAGGTTGCAGTCTTGGAAGAACAGACAGAAGTAGGAGACACTACGGGGCAGAAACAACGAATGAAGAAGCCTCCCTCTCTCCCCCAAGCTGCAATGAAACCAAAAATTATGCCAGAGACTGTCATTAAAGCAGTATTGTAATTACAGCTTCTAGAATCTTTTATCAATAAGTTGAGGACAGAAAGAAGGTTCTTTAGAAGGTGCTGAGCTTCTTTCAACAGAAAACAGAAAAAAATCTACGATTATCCACTCAAAAATCTGAAGTTGTGTCAGAGAACTGTATGCACGCAGGCACAGTGCTATCAGATTTATAGAAGCGGTGCCTCACACAAGTGCAAATGAACCCTCTCAGCTTTCTCTGATGGAGGCTGGGAAAGAAAGCAAATAAGCCAGCAGCTGTTATTCCTCAGAAACCTGATCATAACCTCATCAGCATCTTTGCTTCCCCCACTCAGTTACTCAAATTTTGAATCACAAAAGGGCAGGTACGACATAGTACCAGCAAGGCTGGGCATGGAGAACAGATAGGTAGGTGTACAGCTAAACTTGGGACAGCAACAAATTGTGTGCTGTGGATTCTGGCAAAAGAAAGGAGGAGGAAAAGACTATGGGGGGCAGACGGGAAGAAATTAAGAACATTTTTATCCTCCCCGTTTTCTTCATATTTCTTTATGACACACACTGTAAAGCTTTAAAAAAGACAAAAATAATTCTATGTTCCCACAAGTAAAAGACCATATAGAATTACAATAGTGTTGTTTTCCTCCTTTTATATTAATTTTATGCACATCCTTCTTGAATATGTTTGTTGGAGAACTCTTTGTAGATCCAGCGTCAGGATCTCCTAATTGTGGTTGTAAGAGTTCTTGAATAATAGGGAAACAGAAACCATCCAGATCCAAACAAGAAATTCTTTCTCCTTTCCATTGCTCTGGCTCCACTCCCCTATCTTCCTGCTGTGCTGTAATGCTATCTGTTCATTTGCGGTCCTGAGAACCTCCCAAGATGTAGGAACTGTGACAGCCAATACCTACAGATGAGTTATACACAGAACCACAAAACAAGGTGGAACACCACCAAAAAATACCAGCATCAGGGATACAGGAGATAAGGACAGCCTCGAGGAAGAACAAATCTTTTCCCACCTTTTGTATGTCACCTTTTGAGATTAAAAAATAGGGAATGCTACAAACAAATAAAGAGTTTCATGAGGAACACATTCCAGGGTGGGAAACACACAGAGGAAAAAGAAATAAAAAATCAGCGGTTAAGAATCAGAAAAATTAGAAGTAACAATTTAAATAACAGTGAAATTTCTTATAATGTGTCTAATTGTATGGCACAGAAGAAAATTAATCCTTCACTTTCTAATTTGGATTTATGGAAGAAGTATATAATCCAGTGGATCTTCAGCATGTAACACACAGCAAGTATTTAAGCTTTCCAAAAGCATGCGCTGCTCCAATCCAGGGATATGCCATTTGGAATAGGTTGGGGGGAACTCATTAAATCACTTGTTTATTATTCACACTACAGGAATGTGAATTCTATTGGCAAAATGAATCAATCAGACAGCAAAGAGCTATTCTCTGGAGTCTACATTAATCAGCCCGACAAGCTGTCACTAAGGATTGGGTCAGGCTCATAACATAGCATCCAACTAGTATGGAAAAAAATCCCCGAGACTGCTGAAATAGGGAACAGTTCACCCATTTAAAGTTGTCCCCAGAGGCTTGTGTCAACCATTTATTACTGCTCACACACAGCTGCAGAAGCTTTTAAGCGAGAAACCTGCATTCTTGGACGTTCCAGAACTGTGTGTGTTGTGATCACATGCCTGATCCCAGCTATTTCTGTAAGGACAAGCAAGATGAAGTATCCTGAAAGAAATACTGTTGGGCTCTAATATAGCCCTCTGAAGAAAACACATTCAGGAACTTGAAAAAGAACTAAAACTAGGACACATGTCAGAACAGATACACTGTTGGGAAACACACAGAGTTGCCATGCAGTCTGCACTTCAATAAAGTGTTTAAAAAAACCACCACCTCTATTTCTACAGACTATATATCATACAGGCACACTGTTTTTAAGGTTTAGCTGTTCTCCGACCTCCCTCAATGTAAGTCTAAAATATAAAGTATCATTTAAAAAAATAGCATGCATAAGAATACACAAAAAAATTAGCTTTTTATTAAAGAACAAAACAAAACCCCACAACAATTAACCCACCCCAGCCCTAGTAAAAATAATGAACTCCTAAAATCTCATGATTCTGAGATATACACCCTGTTAATGAGATTAACATAACCGCTAAAACAAGCACTAGCTGGACTGCAGGAGCCCTGATCAGACCAGAAATAAAGGTACTGTGGAAGAAAAAAAAAAACCAGTCAGCAGTTCTGAAAAATACTGTGAAGCAGTGTAACACGTATAGCAATGCATAAAATCAATATACTGTACTAGAGAACACAATCATACACTGCGGCTGCTTGGATGGGGGGCGATAAGATCAATGTTTTTGTTCTTGTCAGCACTTGCACCAACTGTATGTTCAAGCTGGATGGAGTTTCAAACTAAGTATGACTTCCAGTGACGCAGCTGCAGGATGGGCTACAAAAACTCCTGAATGGCTCAAAGAAGCAGAAGTGTTTTAGCTGAAGTGTACTTCAGGAGAGGCTACAAGGGAAGGCAGGCAGATCCACTCTCGGAGGGAGAAAAAATAAAAGGATGAAAGTGTTTAATTGCAGCAATGTAATATGAGTGTAAAAGCTCAAAATGAGGAAGAAAACATTTCTGTCCTCACAATAAACCTTCTTCAACTCACTGAACTCTGTACGGAGTGCAGTACATGCTGCTGCTCTAAACGTGATGTTAAAAGCTACACCACAGTACACCAGGACAGCATAAATATTAGTATAAGCATTTAAATCCAGCCCCAGGCTGCACTGGCAAGACTACATCCAGCAGATCAAGGGATGCAATTATTCCACTCTACTCAGCCTTGTTAGACCACACTTGGAGTACTGTGTCCAGGTTTGGTGCTCCCAGCTCACGAAATTGGAGACCATCCAGCAGACTGCCACCAAGACAAACAAGGGACACAGGTTGCTTCAGGGAGAATTTTGGTGTGGCTACAAGAAAAACTGAGAACAGACTGAATGAATTGAGAACAGTTAAACATTGGGATAGATTACCAAGAGAAATGGTGGAATCTCTCTTGCTATAAATACTCAAGGCTGAGCTTTACAGGGCTTTGAGTAATATAATCTAAGGCCTTGCTTTCAACAGAAGGTTGCACCAGATGTTCTCTAGAGGTTCCTACCAACCTAGAATTTTTCCATGATTCTATGATCTAAACATATGCTATGCTAAGCACTGCTAAATACTACTTTTGCAGTAACCTCATTTTAAATTAGAATTTCTCTGATTTTTTTTTTCCCATTCCAGTATTAAAATAAAATGCAATGCAATAAAATAAATAAAAACAATCATGACAAGCAGAAAGGAGGACAGTTCACTGTTTTTCAGAATATCTGTCAGCATCTATTGAAGTTATCAAGCAGCAGGCTTAAACAGAAGTGCCCTTTCACAGAATACATAATTAAACAAGTGAACTTACTGCCAGAAAATTTAGGAAGGCCATAGGATAATTGACTCAAAGGAGTTCCATGAATTTGTTCAATTCCTTTAGTGTCTATTAAGCATTCTTTACTATCTACTTTCAAAGACAGGATATACAAACATTTGGTCTGATCCAATATATCTAGTTTAATGTTTGAGCCTCATGAATGGAAGACAAATCAAACCACTAGAAGTAGTCTTAACTGTCTTAATTTGTAATCTCACTACAGTTCAATTTAAATGCTCACAGCAGAATGATAGAAACCCTACCACTAACATCTAATAAATCATAAAGCACAAAAATGTTTTATTCCAATTAAGTTGTCAATGGAAGAACAGGCTAAGAAACAACACATGGAGAAAATCTGACAATAGTGCCAGCTTCCATTTCTACCTAAAGGCAGAAAGCAAGAGTTAAAATTCCCAAGAAAATGGGATTCCAACCTGCCAAAGTAACAGATAGCTCTACCACACCAAGGTCATACATCATAGCCACCTCCATAGGTCACTTCTATGAGCAGACTACATAACACATAAAAAAAAAAAAAGCCTAAACAAACACAAAAATAACAGAACAGGATCAAAGACAACACAAGCTATCTGCATTTTAAAGTACATCCCGTAAGACACAAAACCAATGTTGCACTGAAAGACATAAACCCAACATCCTCCCAGATGCTGACAGTGGGAAAAAAGATCCCACCAGAGAGTTCTTTTTACATTCCACACGCTGAAAAAGCCATTAAAGCAAACATTGCTCTGACAGTAGAAGACAAACATATGGCTTGAGGGGCTACGGAAAGTAGGAAGAATTGTTACTGTCAGACATGCAACAGGAAACTTTTTCATCGTCTTATCTCTACCTTCTCTAAGTGTTAAATGCAATGTTGGTTTACTTATTTATCATTTATGGAATTATTTTATTAGCTGGAGTCATTAAAAAAAATAAAAATACAATGGACAGCATAAAGAGAGACATCCCATAGCAAAGTCTTCGCCTGGAAGAGAACTTCAGTTTTCTTAGTGACACTTTGCAGGTGGTGGGGAGATTTAGGATTTATGTTACGTGTCATGAGAAAAATTCCAATCTTCTAGGTACTTCTGGAAGTCGGTGACATGCTAGACATCTGGAGTACACAGCAAAATAGAAGGATGATCTACAGGTCCTAAAGCTGAAAGAAGTTTTGTGCCCACGGACCATGCTGCACAAACATGTGGAGTTCACAGGTGGCTTGCCTGCATCAAGTCTCTCACAAGGCATGGCGCGTAACAGATGGCCTGTTGCTTAAGACACTTACCAAGGACTTTAGAGATCCAGATTCAATTTCAGTTTAACTTTGTACAAGTCTCTTAGTAGGACACATCTACACCATGGATATAAACAGATTTAAGCTGTCTCTGCCCAAGCTAATCTGGAAAAGAAAGTGCAGGGAAGACCGCTGCAAAGACACCCAAGCTCAAAATAGGTGATCAGCAGGATTTCTGAGCTCATGGGAAATACCATGCAGAACTCAACACAAGCCGACCCGTGCTGAACTGCGATGTGTGTGGACTTGCTAGTTCTGGTCGCCAATAGCTCCCAGCCCTCTACCCTGTGCTCCACTGCAGACATTGTTTGTTTTGGTGGCTCAGCTTTCCATCTGTGTCAGGAGGATAAAAGCGCGGCCCATACTTACAAGGTGTCAAGAGGATAAATATATTAAGTGGTCCTAAGGCACTCTGGGATTATGGCAACAGATGTAATGCCAATTCCTTAAAGCAGTGAAAATGGGATGACAGGTCAATCAAAACTCTAAGGAAAGAGCACAGTTTTTTTCTAATTTAACTGTGTCTTTGCATCCAGAGGACACTGCAGAAGACAAGGCACTCTTTGGGACACAGCAATAGCTAGATGAAGTGGAAAAAGGTGTGGGGGGGTGGGGGCGAGGGGTGAGTGGCACAGAATTACAGGACAATAAGATTCTTAACCACCAATTTAGTTTAAAAGTACTATGAAATGAGACAAAATGAGATATTTGCATGTCTGAATTACAATCCATTGATAGAAAGCTCTCTTACCTGCTTGAGATCATAACTGCTTGGAAAATCTCCAAGACAATACACAGGAAGAAATGAGTCTTGTGAAGAACCCACGCTACTCAGGAGTGACGCAGCTACTAACAAAATGTAAGTATTCAGCAGCATCATTTAAAGAAAAGTGTGCTTAATACATCAGTCAAGAAGCCTAACAGAACAAACCTCTGATTCAGAAGTAGCCCTTCTAGTAACTTTCAGTTCTCTAACACAGCAAATTAAGTGAGAATTTTTGATTGAATAGTACAGTGCCATTTCTTTTCCCTCTGTTTCACTTTTGCATCATTTTAGACTCAGTGATTGTACGTTGCGGTACACAGAGGTGATTATATATGACAGAATTACTCCAAGTTAACTGCTTCCACTGTTAACCATTACACACATTATTTGCACAGTAAACTGCTTGGTTTAAGTTAACATGCTTTGCATCACATGTGCAGCATGGTAGAAACGTGCACACAAGCAACTAAAGCATCTCTGCTAATGACTAGTAATTCGTTAAGCTGATGAACCCCTACAGCTTACAGTCATCTGTTCATAATCTTATCTTCATCCATAGCTCATGATTGTCTTGCTTCAGTCTTCTTCACCATGAAAAAATTAAAAAAACATTAAACTCCACCTATTTTAATAAAAAAAACCCCCAACTTATCAGTCACAACTCCTTACAGTGTTAGAAATTAATAATTCTGTAAGTAACAAAGGATTAGCATACCATTTTCTGCTGGTTTTAATTCCTTGCAGCAACTCTCAATACGTCATACACTTTTAAGAATCAACAGCAATTTTATCATCTCCTACTGCAGACCTACAATTTGTACCTACAACAGTAGAAATTGTACCAGAATGCACATAAAACAGAAGTATGGGGAAATCCACAAAAGAAATAAAAAAGATACAAATTCAATCTCTGATGCCTCATGACTTGCCAGTGTTATATGGGAAGAAAGACATACAGACACTAGTTTAATGTATTTTCAAAACTATGTATCCCTGACGCATTGATTAGAAACAGGACAAGGGGTTTTCACGCAGGAGAGTCTGAAGACGGGCATAGAGAGAAACAGGAGTAAGAAATGCAGCCTGCAGTGAGGACCAAGTAGATTCAACAAGAATCCATGGCTACAGAATTCCTTCCCCACTAATACAGAAGCAATATTTGCAAACATTATTCATTGTTTTGACGCTGAAAAGTTAATTCTCATTTTACTGCATTTAACAACAAAAACATAGCAAACACAAGGAGGCAAAGAAAGGAATAAAAGAACTGGCAAGCTAGTCATTCTGTGCTTCAGCTTGCATCCCCTTCCAAGGGGTAACCAGCAGCCCTGTGTTCCCAGACAGCACAGAGGCTCTGGGTGAGAGACGAGACAAGAGCGCCAGCGTGTTAACTGCGACAATAAACACTTAAAGACAGGTTCAGATTGGTTACTAAGATTGTAGGGACTCGGCTATGCCTTGATTAAGGACAACAACAAGCATCACCAGGGTGTATTGTAACCCTGTGGAAAACGTAGCTGTACCTGCATTACCTGAGCAGTGATAGATCTGTTGTCCACGGTGCCACGTTTCAAGAGGCATCACTGAAGATGAGCTGTAGATGACTTTTAAATTTCAATCTGGCAGCGGGTCCCAAGAATATTCACTGCTACACTGGATGGAGCAGTTAAATGAAAAGGTTTGGACAGCCATGTGAACTTTGGCCCAACTCAAGAAAAGCAGGAGGAAAGAACCATCATCCCAGTCAAATTTCCAAATACTTGGAAGTTCAATTATCTCTGCTGAATAAATTCAGCAATTTAAGTTGCTCCTAAGCAGCAAGGGACTGAGCTGAATGGAGAGCTGAGTTGATTTAAAGCTAATTTGTTTCAGAAAGTTGTGAAATTGCTTTGAGTTCAGTGCCTGCAGGCATTTCTGTAAAGTGATACTAGAAAGATTTAAGTTTTATGTGACAAGTCCCCAACAAGTTCAGCAAATGCTCACTGTTTAATAACACACCTTCAGCCATCCTCGGTTCCTTTACTTGGTTTGGGAGGTGTGGTTTATTTATTTCTGCAAGATACTCAAAGCAAAGCCCAAGGTACACTGCAGAATTCCTCCTTTGATTCACAGTTTCCATGAGTGGTTGAAAGGTTGGGTAACTTTACAAATTACATGGGATAAACACAGAGGAGCTACTAAGTATAGTATACCGTGTTATCTCTGCGACTTGGCTGCCCATTAGGAACATCCTAATTTTACGTACAGCAAAACCCAGACTAACCAAACTTTACTTTCCACAAATTGGACTGCATCCTCCCATCTTTTCTACCCAGGTCTCATTCTGTGTCAGCAGCATTTAAATAAGCAAATTAGATGCCTCCTCAGACAGCCAGATAATGGAGTTACAAGCTCATCCTCTACTCGCATGAGGAAGATTATACCCCTTTGGATCAGCCTCTTGCAGACTTACTTACCTGGAAGGCAGCAGGAACAGACAAAAAGGGAACATGCTAACCAAGGCCCCTTCAAGCTGCTTACTTGTTCTGCATGGCTCTAGGAGTCCAGAGGTAATTAAAAACCATTACAGTTATTAAGCTTATGCAAAGTTAACAATGATTGTACCCCATGATTATAACCATCACTTTATAAAAGTTGATATCATTGTTTTTAAAAGTTAGGGGAATTGAGACACAGAAGGCTGAAGAAATTTGCTTAAGGTCACGCAGCCGGAGGATACAAGGAATAGAACCTGAGTCATTTATTTAAAGAAAGATTTAACTCTGGGAGTACCGGGGGGGGGTGGGGGTGGGGGGGGTGGGGGGGGTGGGCAAGGAAAGCTGGAAGTGAGTAATTTGTTTTCCAATTTGAAATTCCTATTCCGCTTCTCAGTTGCAATGACTATAAACTTCCCCATATACAAATTATTAAACTATGACCAGCAGGCCACATTATAACAGATGTATAGGACAAATCTGCTTTTTGAGTCATGAATCAACTCATCGTTTATCCAAAATAACAGACACAAATGGCTCTCACACCTGCCAGCAGCTAGAGTAAAAACACTTCCACATTGAAGGAAAACAAAAATAATTTAAAAAAAAACAACCCACACCAAAAAAGAAAACAACCTGAATAGAATATGCTGTTAGCAAAGAGCAGTTAGTGAGAGGAACACGTGTGGAAAATGCCGTATCAGATATTTTCCTAAAACCAGTTATGAGGCCCTCACCACCTGGATTAACCAGTCTAACTCAGCTCTGAAGCAAAGCTCGCTATTTTAAATTAAAACTAGTCTCAGGCCTCAAATAATGTTTGAATATTAGTCTGTAGTGTCATCGTACAGGTTTTTAAATGGACTTTATTTACATCATATTCATTAGGACACCACACCGTTTGAACTAAATATTACCTTTCCTTCTCCTCCCAGCCAAAACGTTGACATGCTAAAACACTGCTCTCCGCACTGCGGTGCATGTTTGCACAGGCACACCAACAGTGCTCTACCATTTGGAGGGGAAACTAAAAGCTGGAATCTTTTCACACCTCATCGACTCCCTACTAAAAACTGAATTCTTCCTGCTAATGTGACTGAAAACATTAGCTTTTTCCAGATTTCACCATCTTGCTTGTTTTGTTTGGGTTTTTGGTTTGGTTTTTTAGTTTGTTTGGGGTTTGGGGGTTGTTTCATTGGTTTTGAGTAGCCTTACTTTCACAGGTTTGTACCGCAACTGTCACCGCACGGCTGACTTACGTCATTAGAGTCAAAATACGACAGAAGTAAATATCGCTGTTATGTCAAGAGCCAAGCATCCCAGGGTCACTCACTGTCTCTCCCTGTCATTATTCCCTGTGTTAGAAAATGGGGAATATCAGATAATGCAGCCAGAGGGAGGAGAACAAAAAAGAGAGAATTTGAATGTGTTTCCCGTTCTAAACTGTCTGTAGTTAGCAATTTTGTTCTCATTGCAGGGACAAACTGTCCACCCCTCTTAAACCTCAGAGATTAACTTTCAGTTATGCATAGGGACAAAGTCTCTTCACAAGATTTAACTGTTTGTCCAAAAGGTTCAGTTAAGCATTAAAGCTTTGTACTTCAAACTGAACAGTGCACTACAGTATATGTTCCAGTTTGGTATAAATAAGTATGGATTACCTTATATAAACGATTCTAAAATTCTTAGCTGCTTTACAGTACCAATAGCTCTGACAGCAGCCAGACCCAGAGAATGGACATGTTCCCCTTCTGTTAGTCTGATCTGAGACTTTAGTAATGACCTGCATGGCTGCTGTACTACTGTCTGCGCTCACTGATAAACACACAACATTGTTTTTAATCTACAGGAAAAAATATTAATTAATCCTGCTATAAGATTAAATTAGACAAGTAATTAATGCAGAAAAATACTCTTCAGGAGCAATAGTCTTTATCCATTATTTTAATACCAGAGTATCAGTGAAATATTTGCTATATTTGACTTTTTGCTGCTACTTCTGGACCAGCAAGTTTCCAGCCCATCTTTTTCTCCTCTAGTCTTATGATTTAGCGAAAGGAAAATTCTCCCAACCTATTATAAAATTTACTTTGAAACTGAATATTTAATATCTGAATTTGTAAATTTGACCCCACTTAACTTAGATAAATGATAACTTCTGCTTACAATTAAACCATTAATAAATAGGTACTATTCCTATCAGATTTTTTTGGTAGTAGTTTAAATATAAACAATTTAACAAATAAACCACATTAAGGATCTTGTTGACTAGACTTAGCTTTTCCTTGGCTCTTCCTGAAACACAGAAGATCAGAGATTTAATAATCTTGCCATATATTCCCCCTAATAAAATGCATTTTATATTAAAATTAAGCAATGCTAAAACCTAACAAGATGTGTATTATGAATGCTTCACTGTATGTGGACTCATTAACCTTAGTTAAATTAATAGAACAACCCCAAATTTAACCATGACCACAGTCTACTCGCAAAGTTCTCTAGTGAAGTTTTGATAACTTACTCCTGTCACTTCAAAATTTCCCTTTTAGCACCCTATGTAATTCTCATTTAATGAGTGAAATTTCTTTTAAAAACATGTTTTATAGAATTTCCATTTTCCAGCCAGTAAGATTTTCTCATACATTTTGTGAAAATAATTACTGTAATCCTTTTCGCTAAGAAAACAGTGAAGTGAAATTTACCCTAGAAAGACATACACCCTAATGTTTATATTTGGTGATTAACTTTCTTGACAATTAAGCTGCTACCTGTAGAAGCAAAAATCAATATTTTATTTCTTCTGCAGAGCTGTATTGGCTACTTTGCAATCTCCATATGTTTGCACATAATTATTCTTGAAGGCAAACAAAATCAACTAACATTTGTAGTTGCTCGGTCCCTTTGCAAAACATATTATGCACTTAGGATGAATTCAGTGTAAATCATCATCCTAGCCACACAATTAAATACTATAAGCTTCCTTAACCCTCAGCTCAGACTTTCCTAATCTCTAAAAGAAAGCAATGCCAGATGGCCAAGAACAACTGCTAAGAATCAGAGGGCCACGGAGAAATACCTGAAGCTCTTAGGGATATGGCGGAGAAACACCTTCTGTTTCAACTTACTGCTGGGCCCCACTTAGATCAATTTGCTCACACGAGAACCTTCCATGTTAAGTAATACACATGCTACTAATTTTAAAAACTGTATTTTGTGGTCATGAATCTAATTCACAAACACGGAATTCTTGCTGGGCAGAAACAACGCACCACCTCTTTATTGTAGTTATCACAGTGACAGTATGTTTGCTACGTAACGCCAGAAAGAATCCACTAACCGCCGCACTTCTCCATCACCTTCAAATATACACGTGTATACACATATACGTATATATATTAAAATATATGCCATATAAAAAGAATGTGTATAATATATACTATACATATATAATTGGTCTTCAAATACATATGAGCTGGCTGCCAGGCTGAAGGAGTAGTAGAGCTCACTGCCCCATGCGGGACAGATTAGGTCCCAGCCTGTGTCAAGAAGCAAATAATGGAAAAAGATTCCTCTTTTTCTACAGAAGAACATCCTTCTTTGGGCCAATGCTGGGAATCATTCAAGACAATAATAGTGCCCAGCATTCTGGGATGCCAAAGGACACCACCAGTCTTCGTTTTCAGAGGAAGCGTCTCAGAAACACCATTTCACTATGGCAGAACAACTCTTCCCATGAGATGGGCTTTCCGCTACCGCAGGCTCAGAACAATGCAGCTTTGTGGCAAGCAAGCTGGTCAGCCAGATTGCCTATTGCAGCTGTACAGCTGCTGGACTGGCACCTGTTTAAAGACTCCCTGAAACACAGTTTTTCCACCTTTGTTTCCAGTTGCCTAAATCAGTTCCTGTATTAAAAAAAAAAAACAAACCAAACCAAAAATAAACTCCCCCCCCCCCCCGAAAATGCTTCTTGCCTTTGTCAGAAGGTAACAGTGTGGAAGTGGTCTCCTCGCCTCTGAAAACCAAGGAGCCTCATTCTGCTTTGAATTACAGGTCCAGAAAATTTTGTGCTTAAAAATGAGTCTTCTCTTTTTAAAAATAAGTCACCTTGCATTACAAAAGATGACAGTCACTGCTCAAGAGCAAGCCACAACTTCGTGGCTTTGGACTTGGGTTTCTTAACAGAAATTCAGAAAGAAGCAATGAGAACAGGCAAACCTGGGAATCGGAAAAATGGGTTAAGAAGAAAAACAGGACTGAAATAGCAGGGAGTGCTTCAGGACAAGGTAGGAGTGGAGGGCACTGGCAGAGCTGTGTGGAGAGCCCAGGGCTGAGCTAGCAGGAGGGTTCAGGGCAGGAGTGAGAGATACTGCAAGTGCACAGTGTCAGCAAGGAGCACAGACAGAGCCAAACACCCAAAACCTGTCAGACAGCCATAGTAGAACTAATGTAGATTCCAGGTACAAAGCCAGAGGCAGCAAACTACAGGTATGCTTCATTCTAGCTTGCGTTTCCATGAGTAAAAAGAGATGACAATGATATGCATTTGAATGGCTCAAGATGATAAAATAGCCCGGTTAAAGAAAAAAAGAATCTAGCAAGACTGCAGTCCTCTGGAAGGATGCATGGGAATATCAAGATGGGCTTACAAAATTGAATATAAGCCAACTAAAGAAGAAAGGGGGACTTCTGGACAACTTAAACCAGGCTGGTGGACCAAATTTCTGTTGTAAACTACTTTGACAAGTACCTGACATCTTGCACTGAGAGATTATAGAAAAATGCTAAGATTCACCATTCTAGAGTATAATTTTCATTCTGTATAGCCTGGTTCATACAAAAAGCATTTTTAGACAGAGATATGGTGACAAAGTTTAATAACAGAAAGAGAAGTGGTATAAGCCTCACAACAAAAGACATGGTGGGGAGGGTGTAAAGGGGATTAAAAGGTAAGAGTTGAAGAAGCACAGGGCACTAGAGAAGTGTTCCAGATGGTAAGCTAGTTTTAACCTAAGAAGCAATGTGTTTGTATAAAGGTCCAGTGGGAGCAGAGCAGAGCGCGATGAGCACACAGATGAAAGCTGAAATATTTTTGTGAGTTCAAGGAATAGAAAAAATGGACTCTGAAGGTCTGATGCAGAGTCAAGAAAATTGCTGTTTGAGAAGGAGATAAAAACAAAGACATTGCATCTACAGACCTGAGGGGTAAGACAAACCTAATGACTGATGATAGAGGACATGAGTAACGGTATCAGGAAAAAGCTGTTCCAAAACTAACCACAACATAAAGCATATGAAAAAAATACTTCCAAGGTGTCAAAGTAATGCAGCATTGGGTCAAATAGCCAATTTGATATAAATCTGGTGTGTTCAAAGTAATTTATTCCAGAAATAGTTAAAGCAACTTTCTGGTAGGGTTTGTGTAGAGAAAGGGGAGGGGGTGGGAGGGGGGGGGAATATAAAAAATTACAAGTGAACTTTGATCAGATGTTCTTCAGTGTCCAGTTCTACCTTTCTATTTAAGATGCCCACAAGTTCAGTTATTGTAGCATTTCAGTCTATTACTGACAAAAGCTCACTGTTGCATGAGTGGTTCAACACTGTACCAAATCTCCCATTAACTCTTGCTCTTAAAGGTTATTTCAGTAAGTGGGTCAAGATAAACAGAGGAGCTGCTAGTAAGGCTCCTAGTGTGAACAATGGTATCTCTACACCAGAGGCAGCTATCAGAACTAGAGTGTTAATGCCTCTTTTTCCAAAATAAATCCAGGGATGGTGTTTTCATTTTTTTGTGAAGCATACTGTGTATTTCTGGATCACAACCATGAATGATTTTGTTCATGTGCCCAAGCTTTGCAACCATCCGGAAAGCAGTGACCTTTGATTTCAAACTAAGCAAACTGACTCATATTGGGCTACATTCATGCATACTCAGTATTTCAGTTAGTCTGTGATTTCCTCAACAATACTGTTCACTCAAGGATGCCTAGCTGCCAGATGACTTAACTTTTCCTTCCTCCCTTGTACGTGACAATACTTTGCCCAAAGTAGCCATTACGCTTTTAACTTGCTTGCTGAGGCATTGTTAGGACTCCTCATGCCTCTTGGCTGACGGAGGAAAATCAATTTTGATCCCTCAGAAGCAAGTGCAAGTCTCCAACTTCACACACCAATGTGGACAACTGCAGCTGAAACTGAATCCAGATTGACCATTCTACTCATTTCACATTTATGCTGATACCTTAAGAGGCTAGAACACACACAAGTTATTGTTTTTAATTGGAGAAATGGGACAGAACTTCCTTCAAATGAAAAAGCAGTTTGTCAAATGAAGTTTACAAAAAGTAAATGAGATTTATGGTGACAATGGGAATGTACTTCAAATTTAAATTAACCTGCAGCTTAATGCAACATGAGGTATTACAACAGAATGCAAAAATCCAGCCACTGCAGGATTTTAATGCTACAACAATTCTGCTCTTCTTTAAAGGGCAACAATTCTGCCCTTTCTTAGATAACCCAGTTCAAAACACATATTAGAACAGCAAGTTTGAGGAATTAGTAGCCAAACTACAGTAACCAGGTAGTGTATATAGAAAGCATGTACATTTTCCCAATAGACACAAGTTTAACATGGAAAATATTCCAAGCAGGTATGAGAGGGAGGGAGGGGATGGGAGAACTTACTGTACTGCTTCAAAGATGCACTATACACATAATGCAGCAGTACAGGATACACTAACAAATGAAGGCAACTGAAAAGGCAGTACTCACCCAAAATATTAAATTGAAAAGGAACATCATGTATTTCAAACAACACAGGCAGCCTCTTGCCATGTTGCACTTCTTAAATTCTAAAAGGAAAACAAAGGATAGATCCAGGTAAAAGACCACGTATTTGCTGCCTTTGGGTGCACTGTATTTGTCACTTTTTACGCCAGTCCCAGTCCCAACGCCGGTCCCGGTTCCGACCCCAGTGTGGCTCTGTGTGCGTGATCCAGTTGTACCATAGAAAGCTCCAGCAGTAAAACCTCGACCAAATTGCCTCCCTGAGGTAGAAGGTTTAGCAAAATCTGAGTCTTTGCTATCCAAAGATGGACTCCGGTGAATTGAAGAATCCTCACTACTTGACTTCTCCATGATCTCTCTTTTCACAGTTGTCAGATTTAATGTATAGCATCTCTCAGCATTAAATACAGTGCCTTGCAAATGCCACAGTACGATAAGAGCTGTCTGTGTTTTGCTTCTCTTTTTCTTCGTACATAAATCAGATAACGACTGCAGAATTTATTCACTGCATTGTTGCTGGTTTTATTTTTTTATAGCAATGTAGGCTGTACTCTGTCTATCTGTAGCATGGATTTATACATTAATATCCCATGCAAGAGCATATTCACGATTTATCTCGATGAATCAGTTATGCAGAACTTCGATTTTTATTCAAAACAGCCAGAAGCTCTTTCTCTCCACCCCTAGTCTACAGCCCTCTCAGCTATAGGCAGCAGATGGTCCTTGCATCCATTTCCAAAAAGCTTCTGCAGTACACCTGGGAGACTCTCCTCGAGCCGGAGCACTTTCCTTGCTCTCAGCTTCCCTCTCTGTGTCTCTCTGACTCTCTCTCACATGCTGTCTTTTTTCTTTCCACCCATTTGCAGTATCTCATTCAGTAACCAGCTATCGGAGCGCACTCTGTGTTTCACTGCTGTTGCCGTGAAATCATCAGCAACTGCAACCACTGGGCATTTCCCACAGAAATCCCTGACCTAACTATCGAGTAATAAATCCACCCTGCTGCTCGCCCCTCCCCTCTGCTTTCCATCGGGCCAGTTAGCAGAAGCCTTCTCCCCCAGGGCACGCCTCCATGACATAATATCTTTAATAGGATTAGAATTACTCTTGACTATACAAGTGCACAACAGAAAATCTCTTTAAATGTCAAGTACTGTTTAGCTGTTTATGGGCTAGAACTGTGAGGTAGTGATACTCCTTTAATGCAATAAAATACTGGAAAAGTATGGATTAGATAGACAGGTGCTAACCTCTCCCTACTCATTAAATTTACAGTGACTTACATTTTTTTTCTGCCTTAAACGAATGCCGCCATGGGACAAGGAACTGGAATAGACTAGTGCCCAGCAGACACTGAATAGGCACATGTCTCAGTTATACATGCACATAATGTGACGCCATCACCTGTGATATAATTAACCATAACCAGAAAAGCAGAGCTGCTGTCTCTTACGGGGTCATCAATCTATTCTTAAAACTCTTGAAATGCAAGGATATCTGAACCTGCAGCTATTGACACTCTATTTAACTAGTATGTCAGAGGTTGTTCTTATGTAGGGCAATAAGCCATCTTACATCGCAGGTAATCTGTGAACTAGAAACACTGACCCAAATGCCACATTTCTTTTCCAGACAGCAGCGCAACACGCCTGCTAGGACTCAGAGAGGGGGCATGACCACGCGCGTGTGACTGTGCCTGTGTGTGCAAGTGCCTGGAGGGGAGGAAGAGAAATACGTCGGGTCACGCCTGGTGCTTCCAAATTTGTCATCTTGTCATAAGCATAAGAGCAGCGCACCGATGGTGCAAAGTGATGCAGCAGATTTAAAACGCAGGTTTTTACTTTCTTTTTGTAAAGAAAGAAACCATATTAGGAGGCCACTATGAAAGAGATACAGCTACCAGGAAAAGCAAAAATTATGCTCAATTTTCAACTGATCCTTTCACATGCACATTATTATGCACTGTTAATTATTTTGTCAGGTATCTTTGAGAAAAGATAATATAACATTTACTCAATCTTAGGTATCTGTGTCCAAAAGCCCCTTAAAATTCTGTAACTTTTTATGTAGCAACATCAGAATCAACACCCTGAAGCAGTGCTGTACCTTTCTTGACAGGCTTTTTCTGAGAAAAGATCCCTCCACCATAAAGTACTTCATGCTACAGAATACCCCGTATTTGTACGTGTAATATCTTTCTCTCACCTCTTCTGCTCTAGAATAACATTTTAATAACCGGCAGGCCCAAGCCTGTATCAACACTGTCTATCCACTTTGCTTTCCAAAAGTCATTTCGGAACTACCTGCATCAAATACGCCCATCGGAAAGGCAAGATGACCACTCAGCAGTGCGTATGATAGCAGAAAATGCTCCACACAAAACACCCAAGTAAAAAAAGATAAATTAGCAGTGACCAAAGTAGAATGGAGCCTTTCTACACACCTCTACGGTGCACATACAAACTTCAACGTGAGCAGTCATCAAGAACCAACCTTCTCAGAAAAAAACATGGAAGAGACTTGTAGGCCATGGTCAGGTACCTGCCTCGGACACCAGAGCCTGCAGGGTAAGTCACATTCAAACAAAAGATAAATGTCTCGAGTATGGTTTTAGAAGTCTGAAAAAAATCTTCTGTTTAAAATTCACTTACTGGCAGTGTAAAGTTGTGCCATTGCAGTCCTACGCTGCAGCTAGATACTTTCAGTGGTTTTCACTTGTCACACAAAACGGAGCTCTCAGCCAAAAAATTATGAGAATGTACAAGTATTTTAAAGCATTTTTTCCTGTTGCACCCATTGGTTTGCCATAGAATTTACACTGATGTAGACTAGCTTCAGCAAAAAAAAAAAAAAAAAAAAAAAAAAAAGAATGCTGTGCACTTGTGAAAACTAATGCAATATGAATATTTTCCTTAGCTTCCCATATGAAGTTACATGACAATTATAATTAATCTGCCTCCTCAATGTTAAAAAACTGAAAGAATATTTGGTAATAAACAAAAGTCCCCACAAATCCAGTCAGAGTTTATAAATAGTGGAAACATTTCTATCGGTGGTTAAAAAAAAAAAAAAAAAAGACAACACAACTGTCCCTTCAAGCTTATTTTTTTCAAGTTTTCATTATTAGACCTTACTGAAGTTTTGCAGTTTTCTATTCTTGCTTTCAAATACTACAAAAGATTAGTTTTCTTTACCATTACCTGCATCTTCCATTAAGAGTTCTCCCTGACTGGCCTACATCACCGTTTGTACTTCAGAACGAACCACCGAAGACACACGTAGAGCCAATAGCCAGCTTCAGAATCCAAACCTGAGCAATAAGCACTAGGGCAAACACGGTTCCCGATCAGCCTCCCCTCCCGCTGCGTGCAAAGGGAACACATGACCCTCTTATGGTTTTGCTGTTGCCACGAGGGAGACTTTACAAGCTTCAGCAACCTTCCGCCGCTCGAATTTGCGGCCACGGAGCAGCTTTACGGATTAGATGCCGCTTCCTCCTGCTGGAACTCTAACTCAGTATTTATGTATCTCAGTTAATAAATCACACAGAACTGCTTATTTGCTGAAAAAATAAGCAGTGAAAGAGCTGTGACCAGTTCATCCAGCTGCGTTTTGACTAGCCATTGCACTTAACCCTGCCTCCGATTGAGGCTTCAGCGGTAGGTGCTGCTGCAAGGCCATTCAACAGCACCTTACGGTGGTCCCACTGGGCAGCGTACCTCAGCGTGGGAGCAAACACGTTTTGCTTCTCTACAGATCTCACCTCTGTTAAGTAATTAGGGCGTGAAAAACATTCAGAAGCTCACTCTGTACTTCATTAATCTTTGATTACTGAATCACAGAATTTTGCTGGTGAGAGATGTCTCCGCATCAAGAAAATCATTTCAGTCCCGCACACAAATGCCTGGGACGAGGCAACGAACATCAATCAGTCCATCACATCTAAATGGCTCAGCCAAGTATTAAGGGTAAGGATTTAGGCTACTTTCAGACACCAGGTATGAAAATGGATGTCACAATAGGTGTAGCAGGAAAATGGAAAGGAAGGGTATTAGTAATAAGGCCCAGACAACATAGGCTGGTTCACCCGCTGAAACTGATTTACTTGGTTCCCTCCTGGGAACAGTCCACCATAGTCCTCAAAATACAGATCCCAACAACTTCAGTTTTTATTGGAAGTCACAAAATAGTTAATATTTTTTCTCACACCTTAGTTTCATATCACCAGAACTTCTGTGCCAATTATGCCCAGCTACAGTGCTCCTGAACCCTTCTGTTTCTGCCCTCTTCAGCTGTTTTTGCACCACTGGCTTGTGGAACCATGCTGCAAAATAGAGCAAAAGCTGACCAAGTTTATACACATATTTATAACCATGTATTTATAAAGACATAACACAGATAAAAAATGTTTCAGCAATATATAAAGATTACACTTATTTTTCCCCTTGTAAAAGTTCCAAATCCATTTTACAAGACATTCCCCTTAAATGATCTTGCTGATCCAGCGAGACGGAGAGGGACTACAATAGGCAAGAACAGGAACAAACACTGAAGGCTGAGCAAAACTATCTTAAGCTTTTGTTAGGCTCCCCCATGATTCCTGAATATGAAATATGAAACTCTAGGGGTTTTTAAAAAGGGAAAATAAAAACTCCAGTCACCACAATATACAAGCCATTTTACAACTTATTCTACATTTTACCTTGCAATTTCTATTATGTAGGACAGTGCTACTGTCACCATTTTAAATACAGGGAACTCAAAGACCAAGACATTTGCTGAGGATGAACAGGAGATTGCTGGCAGAGAAGCAAACTGAACCTGTGCCTCACATGGCCTCAGCTAGTACACTAACCATTCCACCATTCTCAAATTAATTATTTTTAGAAATCCTGAGTTTTAGTAACCCTGCCACATGACTACAGAACAATAATGAGCCCTGCAGAGAGACAAACAAATCAAGTGTTCTAGGGATATGGTTCTTAAATCCATTCTCTTCTTTTGAATGATACTGACCGAGAACTCAATTATACAAGCCTTCCTCAGGGTACACTAGGTAGACAAAGAACCAAGATTGCTGAGCATAAACTCAGTGACTACATCTTTCCAGTCACTGCTCCGAATCCTGAAAGGCTATGAGAAGGAGATATGGAACAAGGGTTGGAAAGAATAGCTTATGACTCTGGCATACAGTTGTATACAGATGAAAGCTCAGATTAAAAAAACCTCACAGCTGATTTTGGAATAAGCTTAAAGGGAAAAGAACGTCCAAAAAAATCAGACTGGAACTAGTATCATATAAGAGACAAAACCAGAGTTCTCAGTACTTCCATGGTCCTCGTTCCACAACAAAGAGCTTACAGACTCCAGCAAGTCAAAACACCTGAGTTCCCAGGACTCCCAAGGCTGCAGGATTTAAAACCAAACCCCTGGATGCTCTGAGGGTTGTATCCCACATTCTGGGGCCTTCCAAGCTCCCAGCTTGCATGCTGTAAATCCAAAGCATTCTGCCCACTATGGGATTGGACAGAAACAAGTAGGTTTCAAGGACAACTTTGTATGGTAGACAAGTTTTAAAACCTGCCTGTGTTTTTCAGAACCAAATATCCCAAGCCATATTTTACCTTTGACACACTTTCATTTTCCAACAGAAAAAGTCTTCCATTAAAAACAGACAGAACTACTGTAACTTCAGTTTTGGAGTCTCCACTCACTGATCATAGGTTCCCACACTAATTAGAGCATATATGAACAGTTTGTTTGTTATAAATGTAAATGCTAAAAAGAATCACGACCAAGTGTTTTGAGAAGAGTGAAATGCATAGTTAGTTTCCCTACTAGCATGAACAGCAGCCCTTTCTAGCACCTTCAGAAAACCACCATTTCCTTGGGCACTTGATGGACAGACAGATGATGGAGGAGACTGGATTCATTAAGAAACAGAAGTACTCAGAGCTGGTGCCTGCGATCTAACCAGTAAATGATTCTCTTCTAATGTTTTCTGAGAGGGGACAGAGACAAGCTCCTGCCCTTCTCTCTTCACCCTGTAGCAGGCCCAAGAGCATCCAACAGGCATCATCGGACCCTCAGTTCCACCTGCAGAAGAAAGCCACCTCCAGAGGCCAGGTAAAAGGACCTGGGACGCGTAAATGTGCATACAGCAGAAGTTGGAAGGAAAACACAGACAGTCAGATGGGTTCTTAGAGGCTGGGCTCCACGTTCTGGGAGTCCACCTAGCATTGGCATGGCTGAAGAAAAGGTGGCCTGGCACAGAGACAGGAGTGGGACAGCACTCCAGGATGCAGGAATGGTGTGAAGGAGCACCCCTGAGACGACATTGAGTTTGAGATCTATGGGGAAACGATCTGTTCTTACAGACGTAGGAATTGACTGTCTAGCCACCTCAATCCAACACCCACCTTCATCAGTCCAGATTTCACCCAGAGAAATTACCTTTCTTAAAATTGTTACTGGAAAGGAAATGAATTAATCTGTTTCCTCTGACACAATGGCACTAGCATAACAGCTCATGGTTGCCTCTGATGAGTAACGCTCTTTGCCTCCCCAAGGCAAAGAGGTAAAAAAAGAGGAAAAATCTCTTTGAATGGCCTAAATTAATACTTACTAGCTTATACTTATGTATACCAATAAGATCAGTTCATCCTTCCAACATGGGGTCCTCACTCAATGGATGATCAAGAAAATAAGACCCTGTTATAATACTTTCCACTGTGCCAAACATTCTGTGTCATTTGGTCCCTGAGATTTCCATTAAAAATCATTTACTGCCAACAGCGCATATGTGGCTGAGACTTCTCATATAGGATTTCACACCAGAGACAGAATGAGATTCTGTCTCAAAATTGTACAAAGGAATTAGTTGTAAACGATATCAAGGACCTTAACCCACTGTGATCAGATGCAGATGATGACTTGATATGCTAATGCACAGGAGGCATGGGAGATGAGTGTCAAAGTGCAATATGTGGTCCTGAAGCTAAGAAATTGTGATTATGTCACACCTTCATACCCGTTGTCCCTCAGGGGCCCTCAGACTGAGCAGAAAGAATGCCTGAGTTTCCAAAGCAACAGAAAAACACAACTTTATAAAAGCAAAAATTCTGCTACTTATATTTAAGCTTTTAAATCAAAACATTTGCACTAGCACAAGGGTCTTTTGGGGTTTTGTTTCCACTTTACAAACAACATCATGAAATATGTGAAATCTGAAAGAAGTCCTCTAAAGATTATGCTAGAATGCAAGTCACCATTGGTATTTTCACCTTTAAGTACTAAAATCTAGAAAGTCTGTTTATTGTTTGTTTCTGGGAAACCCTGGAAGTCAGAGTCTTCTTAGGCTTGGCAGTATACGCATGGTGATCAAGTCAATCTATACAATAAAGAGTCTACAATCCAGGCAAGAAAACAAGACATTAATAGCTGGCTCTGAATACAATAACTATACTGGACATTCTTTTTCTCCCAGCAGGTGGGGGAAAATAGAAAATATGAGGGGCAAGAGAACAACATGTGCCCAAGCAGATAAGCCTATCCTGCTGGGCAGCAGAGAGTACCAGATGCTCTGGAACAGTCTGGTTATGCCTTTTAGCATAAGAATCTGTATCCCTTTTAATTATGGGGTGTTTATCTCATCTCCTATAGCAAAGAATACATTGTTCCATTTCCATCAACAGCTAATCCTTCTTAAATTCTGCTGAGAACTTAGCCTCAATATCTTACGGCAGTGAGTTCCGTAGGTATGCATTACATTTAAAAAACAGCATCTTCCTCTTATTTGCTATCATTATTAAGCCTTCCAGCTCTGTCCTCTCCTGACATTCATCCTCACCCCATAATTCATTATTTTGTAATCCTCTATTAACATCCCATGTCATTTGTCCTTCATTAATCTAAGCACTTATCTTTTCAGTGTCTCCTATTATTGAAAACTCTCCGACTCCCTAATATTTTCAGTTAACCATCTTAGGGCTTCTTTCTAACTGAGCTATCTTTATACTGTAATCTTTCCCAATCTGCTGATGAAAAGATCTCCTTTTTAAAGGACAAGAGTTAATACTCAAATTCAAAATTAATTTAATCAATTCTGTTTCTGTCAACACCCAGCCTGTATGAAAGTGAAGTCATTCAGATTCAACAGACCTTTCTTCATCATTCCTATTCTGCTTTTCTATTTGAGATTCAAAATTCGGTTTCTGGAAAGTTCAACATTTCAGAGCCTAGCAGGAAAACCCTTGTAGTTTAAATTTGTATATTACCTGTATAAGGAAAGGGGGTTTTCTCACCACAACAGCATTATAGCTTAATACTGGGTACTTGTAAAATCATCACTAAGCCCATCTTCAAGTCAGGGACTCCTTGTCAAGAAGCTAGCATAAGCCAAACCAAGCCTTGGCCATCAATGATGCAAATAAACATGCGGTACCAACTGCTGTCCCCTCCCAGTACACAAAAAAGCATATGCAGAGAAGTACTTTTTACTGCACAGAGAAAACAAGATCAAGGGAGTAGAAAGCTGTCAAACACGGGCAGGAAGGCAGCAACATCAGATCCCCACAGGCTGAAACATCACAAATCAGATCTCCAAAACCATGCTTTAAAAATTAAAGACCAAAAAAAGAAAGCAGGGGCAAGAAAGTGAGAAGGGTTCTTCTTATTTACCACCTATTTTTTGCAGAGATAAGGTACATGATCTGAGTGCTTTTCTTCCACTCCCACTTTAAATGACAGTTTAGATTTTTACATCTTCCATATTGACTACAGATTAAGGAAAGCTAGCAAATAGCAGAAGTCTTTTGCCTATCATAAGAGCTGGCGTCCCTTCTTCCTCTTGGGTGGTGTAGGGGGCCTTCACTAATAGAAGAACTCTTCTAACCGTGTCCATTGAACAAAAGTCCCTTGAGCAAAACCAGGTGGATATTCTGTAACCTCTGTTCTAAAGAGGCTGTCTTTCACCAGCAGTCTGCTGTTCTGAATTAACTGACAGCTGGGGTCTATGTATTAGCAGAACTACTAAACTTAAAAACAAACAAATTTTAAAAAAACTCTCATACAAATGGCTCCCCATGAAGAAGACCCAAGAGAATGATGTGAGCATTCATTTTTAAAGGGCAGCACACATCTCTGAAACCTGCTCAGTTAGGCCATGAAGGAACATTTCTAGGCACATTCCTTTCACAATTGAGTGAATTCTTTCATTGCTAAAATATTCATTTTTTGGCACTTAAGCATAAACAGGTGTGATTCCATGAATGGGGACGTTTAAAACCACTGCGTCAGGGCTGGCAGAGACCCAGATGTCTACAATGGGTAGCAAACTTACACCATTATTTCAGGCTCCCTTCCCCGTTAAATCATCACCAGCCCCAGCCTCCAATTTAAGACATCACTGAAAAGTGACAGACTGCTTGCCTTACTGGAGAGCCATCACCTCTGAGATGTGCGAATTATCAAAAGGCTGTTTACCAGCAGCATTTCCAAGCAAAACCTGATCCCAGCTTCCACCTTCAAGTCAAAGAGACACAGCTTTCAAACTGCCAGATGAATTAAGTACCTGCCCAGAGGCAGTAGCCTCACAGCTGAAAGTTGTCAGCAGAGTAGGCTGAGTTTAAGCCGCAGTTCAAGCTGGGCCCCCAACGTGACCTGGGGCAGAAACATCTGGAAACAAGGGTGGGATCTAGGCTCTACAGCCATTCGGTCCCCAGCCTACTCCCAGCCCTCCCTGAGGTCCACCAACTGTAGTAACAAGCTATGTTGCCTAACAATTCCCCACACATACCTCCTTTTGGCTTTCAAGGGAGACATTCCTAAATTCATGAGAAAAAGGGTTTCAATAATTCAAGATAACTCGCACATACCTGAAGTGCCCTTGAGAGCACTTCTCAAGTTCTGCTCAAACCACCACGTAACAGCCATGTTTCATCCTGCTGGTTTGGGCTGGACTCTTTTCTATGGCTTCCAACAAACTTCCACAACATCTAGTCAGAGCAAAGTCCACGGACTCCTTCCTGTCTTGAAGCTCTTTAGATTTATAAAAACAATCCTACCTGAGCATCTGCAGCTGCCCTTGCAATAAAGCTTACCTACCCTCACAATAAAGCTTCTTGCATGTAGTGTGGTAACGCTCTGGGATATGGTCAACTTCAACATTAAAAATAGGATGAGCCTGTAACGCAACAGTCATGCAATTAATGCTTTTTGCTTTGCCAACAACAACAAAGTCAGATTTATATCCCAAGAGGAGGCAGATACATTAGCCACCTTACTCATCTCACAAGAATGAGGCTAAATGGTTCTCATCTATTCTGCATGAGATACAAGAAAGGGTGTAAAAAGGAGACCAAGGTAAACCTCTTACTATAATCCAGCAGGTTTATGTAATGGTGCTGCTATTCATGAGCTTTGTGATCGGTGTCAGCTCTTATTACAAGGGTGTGAGAGATTTAAAATTACAAAGGAGGAAAGGGAAGGGAAGGGGGGGAAAAAAAAAAAATCAGAGTACAGTTTGATGTGACCCTGTCTGTCAAGCCACAAAAGACCAGTTCAAAGCAGCAGTTCAATTACCTGATTTACAGTAGGAGCTACTTAACTTTTAACAGTGTATTAATTAATGAGCTTTTGTAAAGGCAGAAGTATAATGGCAAAACATAGTTTTACGACCTTATCTGCATTAAGGAGGACTCATTTACACTTGGTGAGAATGCTGTGTGCTAGCTGCAATACCAAGCATTCAGAGCCTAATATGGGGTGTAAAGAATGGATGCAAGCATGTTTGACTCCTTCCCAAAAGCCAAGCCCACATTCACTTGAGTTTTGAAAAAGTTTACTTGTACCATCAGTGTCTCTCAGAGATGAGAAAACCAAAATACCCTTGATCAGCAGCCAGAAAGAAAGAACCCTGCAAAAATTCCTCATAGTGGCATCTAAAAGACAAATAAGTGGGTTTTGGAGGGGAAAACTGCTTGTGTCATTCAATCTGCTCTGATCTACTTAAGCCTGTAACAAGTATGCGGTAGTTACAGTATGAAATATCAATTGGCCTTTAGAAGCAGCACTTTGTTAATTCATCACAGGCGGTTATTTTCCATTTACAAATTAATTGGGACACCAGCATTTTGTTCCAGAAGCAACCAACACGATGCTTCATGCTATGCTCTACAGACTGGTTCAGCGGAATCTATAAATACATGGTCATAAATGCTTAGTAAATGGTGCATATCCAGACAGGTTTTTAAACAACATGAACTAAACTACAGGCTTCTAAAATGCAATACCACATAAGGGTAGACAATGCTAGTTTGGGTTCAAATATGCCTTGTGGAATTCAAATCTGATGCCCACAGCAACAGTATGTATATGATCTTTCTTCTCTCCTAAATGTCCAAGTCTAGACTAATTTCAAACCTAACCTAATTTACGGAAAAGGCTTTCCACACTTCTTCCCTTCAGAAGAACAAGTTAATAGAAAATCTGCAATAATATAATCCATGTGGCAATGTTTTGTTTGCTTTTGTTGTTGTTTTAACCCTATAATCTCAGTGTCTATAAAACAAACCTATACAGGTTTGGACATCAATGCCCCTAATATGAAAGATACTTTGTTCCCTGGATTTTATCCAGCCTATGGGTTCTCCTTCTGTGTTATTTTTCTCATACGCTCACTTCTTATGTCGCACCAGTCCCTTTCCTGCCAAGCATCTGGCCGGAAGAAACATAAAATTCTCTCAGGCTACCCAGACACTTTTCAGAAGAGTTATAGGATGATAGCATAATCCTATCCTGTATCTGAAACCCAACCTTTCTAAATTGACCACATCTCAGTCTTCTCCTCCCCCCCACCTCCTTCTGTGCTGTTGGTTTTACTACAGGACACTCTTGTATAGTACTTAGTGTTTCCATTCCAATAGCATGGAAAATGTCATATTAAATATTTATCAGTAATGGGGTTACTCCCTTCTACTGCAAGCTGAAGGATGATAATTTGGCTGATACAATCATGACAAGATTCTGTATGTTTGTCTCTTTCTGAAGAAATACTATACTCAACTACATGGCTTTAAACATGGTTCCAACCAAAACCTGACTGCATAAACTGCACTTTGATATCCCATGTTTCTTGTATTCCAAGGATTGCTAAATCAAGTCAGTTCAGTTCCCTGTGTTTTTTTCTTTTAAATCGACTTGAATGCTTTCTGCCCTGTACACTGAAAACAAAGGTTCAGAAATTGTGACTATCGTAAGTGATTTGGCCTGAGACTGAAAATAAAGAAGAAGAAAAAAATTCTTCTCACTCCCTGATGGCTGTACCACTGGAACTCTGTAGGTTTAAAGGAAACAAAAAGCAATAAAAGCTTAATCAATACAATCAGGAGTTATGGATCTCTTAACATACAAAGGGAACAGAACTTATGAATTGGAAGGTGCAGTTTCTACACAGAATATTTTTCCAAACAGAATGATGTTTTGCACCTGTCCTGTAATTTGATGCCAGGTTTATGTATTATGCTGCAAAAAAGGCTAAGAAAGTATCTTGATCATTCCAAAGAAACCTTATTCCAGTTCACAGCCTCCCAAAGAGCGCCTGCCACTATTCTGAGGCTCTTTTAGCTCCATTTATACAGATGTCTCGGTTTTGTCCCTGCCTAATACATCTGCTATGTTTATATAGTCTCTCTCAAATATCGATGATCTCTAACTGAGTCTAAAATACTACATCAATACCAAGCTGTAGGCGGGGAGGGGGGAGGGGGAGTAATGAATTCTTCCCTATGAATTGTTCCCTACTGAATTGTTCCCAGGCACCAGAGCCTTCGAAATGTCTATCACAGAACTATCTTCATACATTTTAAACATCCTTCACATTTAAGATCCAGTTATTTTTATTTTAATAAGAAGAACAAATACTTAAAAGCCAAAGAATCCAAAAGAGATTTCTACACAGTGTCCTCCATTCTCGAGCAGTGAAAAAAACCCCAGATCACTTAAGGCCTGGCATGGTACACTGCTACCTTATTGCTGCAAAGATCGGTCAATCAGATTCCCTCTCAGATTTCACATGCTGGTCACCAGTAGCTCTTATACACAATCTGTAAACCACATTTTTAAAGCAACCAGGGAACCTTCAAAGTGAAAAGCCAGATACACATTATTGACTCACATTTCTCAATACTGGGAAATCCTAAAGCACTGACTTCTGTTACGGAAGAGAAAAGATACGTGCTTAGGGACAGAATTCTGGATGAAGACACCCTCAAAAGGTGCTACATGCTATTTTGAAACAAAACTTTCAGCTCATAAAATGTTAATATTAAGGCTTCAGGCAGACACTAAAGTCAGGACAGATGTGCTGCCTAACACCTAAAAGACTCTCACTTTCTAGAAGGCTAATCAGTGTCTTCCAACAACTAAAAGGCACTTACAGAAGGTGGTGGTACTTCATTCACAAGGATGCATGTTGGCAGGACAAGCAACAGAAATAAGTTGCTCAGGGAAAAATTTGGTCTGGATATAAGGGGAGAAAAAACCTTCATTGGGAGAACAATTAAACATTGGAATAGATTGCTTAGAGAGATGGTAGAATCTCCCTCACTGGAAATATTCAAAACTCAGCTTGACAAGGCCCTACATAACTTAAGCCGGTGCACTGCTTTCAACAGAAGGTTGGACCACATGGTCTCCAGCGTCTCCTTCCAACCTAGACGTTGCTGTGATTCTAACATTTTGTCCTAATATCCAAAACTTGAGTCAGTCAGTGACCCCAAAGATGGGCCGTGCGATTCTCTATCACAGCATAACTCCTCCCCAGAGTGCGAAAGACTGACACAGAACTCCATAGTGCATTGCTCTCTAAGGACAGAGTAGTAGTGACTTACACCTAATAGAAGTACAATTGCATGCACTAAAAAACCTGTAAATTGTAATTGCTATCACTCTGATAAGGAGGGGGAAAAAAACAGATGTGCTTCTTTTCAGTTAGCTAGATTTGACAAATTAGCTACATTCTCACCCTATCAATTGAGTATCTACAGATCATAAAGCCTGTCTGATCTGTGTGAATTAATTTGTAGTAATCCTTTCTAATCTGTTAACTACTGTCTAGTTGAAAAACATGTTTAACAGAAGAAAAGACACGACAAATTCCAGTCTTACCCGTTACCCTGTTCTGCATTTTTCTTGCCCTACTGGAGTGTGAACCCCATACAAGGGTGTATTTGTCAGAATGCAGGACCTTCCAAGGAAAGGAATGTAATTTATTTGCAAAAACAGGGGTTAGTAATTATTTAAGGCAATCCATCTGCCCCTAGAGATGTACCGGATGCACAGATGAAGGGCTCTTTTAATCTCCTCAAGAGGGAATTTCTGAAAGATCCCAAATTAAAGTTATTTATATGGGAGAAGAAACCTTGATCCTTGAGCAGAGATGCTGGAATTTCTTTTGGTGTTGCCACTATGTCATGACAGTGGAAAGCTATTTAAGGACTTTGATCTGACAAGCTGCCCATCTCTTAACTGGGCATTACCAACATAAAATAATGTCAGCTTTTACAAACAGTCTAGAAAGTTATTTCAGATATATCTTGTGTTGCAAGTCTCTCCCTACAGCTTCCCTATCATACTGTTCTCTTCTTATAGCTCCAGTGAGGAAGAAAGGAGAGTCCATGAAACTTTGCACAAAACTAATCAGTGGAGAAAAGAGGAGGGAGAATAAGGAAAGGGGGTGGGAGAAGAAGGGAGAAAAATGCTTTTGCTCACTCCAACACCTTAGTTCAGGGCATCTCAGATGCTACTGTAATAAGAGTGAATAAAACTTTTTGGACAGGAGTCTGACTTTAGCAGCTCTTGCTCCTTTAAGTGCTAAAAGAGATATCAGACTGGATATATGAATAATGTATATTTGTCTCATTACTAAAGCTTTTCATCAAAATACTGAGTAAAGGACTAGTCTTTCAAAGGAAAAAAGGCAATTTACCAAGCAAAATGGTGCTACATCTGGCCATATCCCCAAATAATGGCTTTATTGTTAGAGCCTTTAACAGTTACGGACAGTCTTGTCATTGGGCTGAGCCCACCTAGATGTTTCATTCTGCAGCAGACATACATGGTGTGTTATTTTCCTTGGGATTTTGAAGGATTATTAGTCACACTGTCTCTAACCTCTTTGTCACGAGCTGTTCTAATGGCAAGCATTAGCATATGGAAACACCTCCTCTGCAGTGTTTTGCTGTGTCTTTACTGTGCTGTACTAGAAGGAGCATAAAATATGAAGAAAACAAACAAACGTGTTTGTTCCTTGGGTGCTAGTAATGCTAAAGAGCTATTTTGAGGGAACTGCTGAAAGAATTGAAATCTTTTTAACTTCCCAACTTCCAGTACTCATGTGACTATAAAACACAATTAATTTTGATGATCAAGTTAAAGCATCCTATGCACATACCTTCAAAGTGCTGTACATTCCTTTCATTCTTACAGAATCAAACAGATTTTCATACCCCATATGATTGATTTTCATACCCTGATACGATTGATTTTCATACCCTGATACGATTTATCTTTTCAAGGCTAATCTGGGTAGGTATGCAGGTTGACAACAGAGTTTCTTCCCATAGCAAGTGACCATATTCTATGTTAAACTAGCATTGCCTGCTGTAACTCAGAGGAAAAACAATTCATTACAGTCCAAAATAAAAACATAGTTCCTATAGATTTAAAAAATAATAAGCAATTCTTTTGTTCCTAACAGGAACAGGTCTGCCTGAGATTTTTAAAAGTCTCATTTCAGCAAGTCAGTACAGCTAAATGCACACTTGAAGCTGTTACAAGAGTCAAAGAAAGGGATGAACATGCAGAAAATTAGTTGAGCTTTTAGAGCTTTTTAAGCTCTAAAAGATATACAGCCAGCGATAAACCTAAGTCATTCAGTGGTCAATTCTAGTTAATACTGGTGGCCTCTTTGCCTCTACGCTTCCTAAACAAAAAACAAAACAAACCCTACCTCTTTGCTATAAACGAAGTTGCAACGTGGCAACAGCAACAGATTCTATCCACTCTTCCTTCCCCAAATCACCTGACTTATTTTCACTCTGGATTTCTGAAGAAAGACGATTCATGCAACCGGACTGTCTATCTATCAGCTTCAGTGAAACCTGAGGGAAGGGAGCAGGCACGGTGCCATACGAGTCCTGGAAACCCAGGCCAACACACAGCAGCATGTGTTTGGGGTATCAATAGCAGCAAGGCAGAACAGCCTGCAAGGCTGACCTGGAGCCTGCGTGAAGAACAGGCACGCACACGGCTCCAGGCTCGCACTCTGCGTGCCGTGCTCTTACATGCACGGCCCTATCAGAGGGACACGGGGGAGCTCCTGGCGTCTAGCGGGAGTGGAAGGTGGGGAAGGAAGGGAGAAGTGTGTAGCGAAGTCAACCATAGAAGTCCAAAAGAAAATCAGAACTAATCCGTTCTGCTTTGGGCAGAATTTTAAATGGTAAAAGACAGAATTGGAGCTGGGCGGTCACACCTTCACCTCTGACGGTGTGCAGAGTAGCCTCAAGTAGACATCACAACAGTAGCAGAAAGTGAGTATTCACAAGTCAGGTCATGGTAGTCTGACAGCTGTACTCATGAACCTTAGGCATGTGCAAAATGGCCCAGGCTCTCAATTCCAGTGCAGGGCATTCTGCAAGGAAATTTATGGGCTCCCACCATAAAGGGGCCATGACTTGAGTGGACGGCAAAACCTTCATGTATTAATGAACATCATTTTTATTTCTATGCCTATCAGGACTAAGTAAATACTTTTTTTCTTTTTTGCAAACAACTGAACCTGATTCTTATGACCAGGCACAGGTGTCCCTGGAATCATAACAGCAAGTTGGAGCTGAAAGAAATTACATGCCTTATATGAGAGCCAGACCTCTGAAGCCGAGACAGTGTTTCACTAAAGACATTAGAGGGAGTTTGATTGAAGTTGTCAGCTGAGCAGCAGTCAACGTGAATGCAATAATCAAAGCAGCATGGCGAGGAGGAGATGAGGCAGCAGCTCACTTTAAAGGCTGCCCTCATGTAATCATTGAAAAAAGGATCCCAAAATACTCAAATATTTAAGTCATTCCACACACAGCTCTTGCAGTTCTAAGGCAATGCTCAAATAGACTACTCCCAACAATATTCAGAGTAATTATTTTTTTTTTACCACAACTGTTATTTTCTACAATATGCACAAAACCAGGCAAGAAAACAAAGCAATACACTCCACCCTAACAGCACTAAGTCATCCAGAACCCAAGATAAATACTAAGATGAAACTTTAGACAGAAAGTACTAGTGATAGTTCAAGCCATTAAGTTTATATACAAAAATAAAGTTATACTAATTTCCAGCCATGTATGCTTATTTCTGTTTCAACCAGCTAACAAGTCTTCAAGAGCCTAGCACAGATTTGTAACTGGGATCCAGTCCTCATTCAATACATTCCTCATATAAACATCTCTCCATGGACTTATGTTCTGATTGAAACTTACCTCTCCAAAAGCCCTGTGACCCCTAATTTAATCAGCACATTAGCCCCAAAATTCCTTCTCCAAGTGTAAAAACCACCCTAACCTAAATCTTAGCTGTGCTAATGCCCCTCTCAGTAGGCAGAGAAGTAAAAAAAAAACCAACCCAACCCCAAAAAACAACCACCTGGCTATGGATTGTCCTGATCCTTAACTACCTTTAAATAAATAATTAAGCCAATTTGAGGTTAAAAATTCTTTTCAGGTTAGGAAAGTGAGGTTCACTCACTATCACATATCTTTTTTTTCTCCAAACCGTGATCTTTTATGCAGTGAGATCAAATGTGCATACTACATCCCTTCACGTAAAATGAGAATAATTCACGTAGCTCAGTATCAGCTCTCAACTTGCACCCAGCATGGTCGAACTGAACCACTCTGCATGCTAGAGGGCCAAGGGAGGTTGTGAACAGTCGTAACGAATTTGAGGGGTACCACAAACTCTGAGCCATGGATCATTTTCTGCTTTGTGTTTCACAGCTCTTAAGTCTTGTCCCTCACTGCAGTTTTGAAGACAAGGCTGCAATACAAAAAATAGTTAAGCTTTGGCATTGTGCAGGCCTGTTTTTAGCAGGTGTACACAATTCATACTGAAAAAAGTGAGCCCTTGCTAGTGTGGTGGAGTCACAGGGTTGAATAGGTTGCACAGGGCTTTCTGAAAATGGTACACAGAATGCATCATACAAAAGACACATGCTGAGAACACTTCTTAAGAAGTGGAGTTCAGAAGACCTACCACCAAAACACACTTTCAGCTGTGTATGCTTCTCCTCGCACACCTTCGTCATAAGCTGTGACATTAAGCCCCATTATTCCCGTAACCAGGTGGAAAAGTTCATTCAGTTCATTATCTGAACAGTTCTGGGTGCAATCATTTCCCATCAGTCATTTCCAAGCCAACCTCATTCTACCAAGACAGGTGCTTCCAGGCAACACATTTTACCAACAGGTCATCCCAGTACCTTCAAAATGCTCTTAGAGGGCGTACTGACTCATGCAGATAGGACAGTTTATTCTAAGCGATTTCTGCAGTGTACTCTGTTGTTCAAGCCCGATGGCATGGGCAAGGGCTTTAAGGTGGCCCTGCCCAGTGGCAGGGCCAAGCCCAAGCCCTCTGCTCAAAAGGGCTTCTAGGACCCAGCTGCCATTTTCAGCACCAGAAATCGGCATGTCTCTTTTGAACACCTCTCTCCCCACTTCTGCTTAGCATATATGCTCCAGATAGCACACATGCTCCTGATTTAATGGTTCTCCAAGTTTAATTTCATTTTATTTTCTCTTTATGTATCTAAACCCACGGCCCCCTTATTTTTCTGCTCTGAGGCTCACAATTCCCAGTTTATTTTCAAAGCTCATTAAGAGTATTTTCTCTCTCCTTCTGTCATATAATTAACAGAAATGTTACACAACGCTAGTCTAACTCCCAACCTGGATAACCATTGCACTGCTGTTGATATTCAGCTTTTGTTTACCATCTTTCACCCAACTTTCAATCCACCTGATACTCTTCCTACTCAAACTAATTTCAATTTATCTTCATATTAGAACTAAACATATACCTACTTCCCTCTTCATTCCATAAAATCATTAATTTTGCAATTCCATCAAAAAAGGCAATTACATTGTCTGGTAAGATTTATTTTTTATGAACTCATGTTGTTATTGCTTACAGTTCTGTCACCCTGCAGACTCTTAGTTTCGCATCCTCTTTTAATATCAGGCCCATTATTTTACCAGCAGTTACACTTTCAGGACAGTAATTGCTAAGAAAACCTTGCCTTTCTTTTGAAGGCCAACACTACAGTTGCTACTCTTCATTCACACTGACACTTCATTTTTGCTACCACCTCACAAAAACAATAATCACACAATAGTGGCACTGCAGAAAGGCTTGCTAAACACAAACTATTTAAACTCAGGTGTAAGGAAGAGAAAAAAAATGAACCTCTTTTTCACACACTCCCTTAATCACTCTCTAGAAGAAATGTTAACAGTCAGCCTTCTGCTACAAGAAAGTACTCAGTAATACTGTCTGGACTCACAGAATAATTCAGGTTGGAAGGGACCTCTTGAGATCACCTAGTCCAACCCCATGGTCAAAGCAGAACTAACTTCAAAGCTATATCATATTACTTAAAACCTTGTCCGGCTGAATTTGGAAAACTTCCAAGGTTGGTGATTCCACAGCTTCTTAGCGTAACCTCCTCCCACAGCAGCGCTCCCAAGGAAGAATTTTTTCCTCACCTCTATTTGGGACTTACCTAAGCACCAACCGTGACCACTGCCTCTTGCCTTTCCTGTGCATCTCTGAGAAGAACCTGACTACGTCTTCTCTACCACCCCCTCCAGGCAAAGTAAGACTACGCAAATCAGCCTGTTCTTCAGGCTAAATGAATCCAGCTACCTAGACCTTGTAAATAGCATGTGCTCCAGACCCTTCCACGTGGTTTAAGCCCAGCTGGCAACAAAGCACCACGTGGACAGGGAAGGATCACTCACCAGTTATGGTCATGGGCAAAAAACCAAACTCAACTTTGGAAAAAAACCAAAATCAATTTAATTGACTACCAATCAAATCAAAACAAGGATAATGAGAAGTAAACCCCAATCTTAAAACACCTTCCCCCACCCCTCCCTCCTTCCCACCTCGACTCCACTCCCAGTTTTCTCTCCCTCCTCCCCTGGGCGGCGCAGGGGGATGGGGAATGCTGGTTGGGGTCAGTTCCTCACACCTTGTCTCTGCCGCTGCTCTCTCCTCAGGGGGAGGACTCCTCACTCACACCCTGCTCCACCGTGGGGTCCCTCCCACAGGAGACAGTCCTTCACAAACTTCTCGAACGTGAGTCCTTCCCACGGGCTGCAGTCCTTCAGGCACAGACTGCTCCAGCACGGGCTTTCCCACAGAGTCCTGAAGGAAAGCAGCACAAAAGGCAGGAAAGGGCAGGGCAGACAGGAGCAAGCAGCTGTAGCAGTTCAGTAGGTTCAGATTTTAGTAAGCCAGGAAGGGGTAGATACGTGCAAAAAAGGAAGACCACCTCATATGTATGCTTAAAGCCCAGCATGATAAAGCTGTGCCTTGACTGAGCTTTTAAACGCTTTCTGTGCTGCTGTTTCTATTAGACTGGGAAAGTGATTTCTCAGTACTGGACATATTGCAGGGAACATAGAAGGTGGAGAAGAGAAATGAGTGAAGATGATCTGGTTTTTTCCCATGCACACTCTGTCACAAACCAAGAAAAAAACAAGGCTAATGCTCTTCTGGTACATGGCACAGACGAATGGCTCCGGTGGCAACAGAAAATAATAAAGAAAGGGGCAATGCTGGCCAGAAGTTCCTAAAAGGACATATGCACTGTACAATTTCTTTGGTTTTGAATTTCAGTTCATGAACCTGTGTTAGGATGTATATATACATCAGCCACTGCCTTCCATTCTGCATTAATAGAGATGGCCTGATGAACGCAGAATAGTTTTGTTATAGTTGAGGAATAACATGGACTAATTTTACTCTCAGAATATTTACTGCATTCATGTAGCAGCTTAACAGGGAAGCTAAAAAAAGCGAAACAAACAGTAAGAAAATAGAATGGCTTAAAAAAAATGTTTCTTTGCAAACATCTGAGGGCTACTATGAGACAAAGGCCTGTACGCTACACAAATCACAAGTTGAAGAAGTTCCCTCTCTCGCAAGTGGCCAGCTGTTTGGGGCAGTTGTTTGGGGAGCCAGGCAGAATGCTGGGTTCTGGCTCTAGGAGCAACAGAAATACAGGGTCTGACAACTGAGAGGGGAGCTTTCTGAGACCAAGAAGTAAACAAAGTGGTATCTAGCCCTGTAACTATCTCACAAAAAGAGTATAACCTAATGTCATTTTGATTCTCTTCATTTCTAGTATTTTCAAAGTTCTTGGAAAAGGAAAAGAGCTCAGGCACTAAGCGACACCTGCAAATGCTTCAAAAATGCTTCCAGCATGGTTATAGAATACAAGAAGTGCACTTCTATGTTTGGTGATGTACGGAGTTTTTATTTTGTAAAAACCTGTGCAAGAAACATTTCTGAGCCAAACTTCACATGGTGCTTCATCCCATTGTTTTACTTTCCAGCTTCACAGTCCAGGATCACTGGATGAGTCACACATGTAAGTGGATGACAAAATCCACTAAAAGTTATTTTTAAATAAATGCACTTCTATAACTTTTCAGGATTTGTAACAGCATTCTGCACTGTCAACAGAACCAGCTGTGCACTTCTGTGCAGCCTGCCTTCATAATTAGATTAGTCGAGCCATTTTATGCAGGATGCCCTAGAGTTCAGGCATTCTGTGTCCTGGAAAAGTTTTGTGGGGACAGACCAATGTTGTTATTCAACAGCAAGATGTCAGAGATGGAGAAAGGCCAATTGGAAGTGCGAGAAGGAGGTACAGAGTCTAAGACACATCAGTGCAAGCCTAGTCCCAGTTGCTAAGACAGGCAAACCTCTAAGAATACTGTGTTACGACTCATTCATACAGAAGATACCGAATTCTTTGTGAACTACTTTGTTCTCAAATGTCCAACACAAAAAAACCCATACACACCAAACCAACCCCCTTTTCACCCCCATTCCCATCCCCAATATTTAAATGTCAGATTTCCAGCTATCCAATTAGAAAGGGCAACTAGGACCTGCTAAGAGCTGCCAATTCCGATAGCCCAAGAGAGGCAAATCTGCTGCAGGTTCATGTCCCCACATTCAGCCAATAGCAAGGCCAAGTATATATTCCCAATGCACATGCACGCATACACAGAATATACATATACGTGGCCAGTCATCTAGACATCCTATGCCCCACACTGGCTCATCAGGGAGAAAGCTCATTAGAGTAAAAACTATACTATTTGTGCACATACACAATATGGATCCCTCCAATTGCTGGCCTTAGATGCTTAGTCTATCTAATATCTGGTCCCTGGTCTCCACGGTTGCTGACTCCTGGATGTATCACCACTGAGGCTGCAACACCTCTCCAGTGGTCTGTGCTCAGACCTCTTCATCACAGACACACACACATACGCACATACTGTGGGTCCCTCCATTAGCTGGCCTGCCCACCAGCTGACCCCTGGATCTGGTCTTCCAGTTACCTTATACCTATGCACACATGTGTCTTCCCAGTAACTGGTTCAGACCTATGGCTGCCCCAGTAGCTGATTTCCCCTAGTCTCTACAGTAGCTGTCTTGGACCAACCAGTTCCTCCAGCAGCTGACGCTAAACTCTCTGGTCTCTCCAGCATCCAGACCAGACTTATGGCCTCCCCAACACTGCAAATGTTTTCTCTCACTCCCTAGCTACTTTGGCTTGATGTTCACTAGCAGTTACACAAACTGAAACACACCCACACAAAATATGCACACGCTGCAGTCTCTCTAGATGCTGCACCATGGATGCATTGGCCCCTTCGCTACTTGCTGGCACTTAGACTTCATGGAGAAATGCTAGCCCCTCACTGATGAGGTGAATAGAATTCAGTAAGAAGATAAGATGAACTGCAGTGATTAGGCACAGGGCATGGCCAGACAAGTAGAATAGAATAGAACAGAACAGAATAGTTCCAGCTGGAAGGGACTACAGTGATCATCTAGTCCAACTGCCTGAGCGCTTCAGGGCTGAACAAAAGTTAAAGCATGTTGTTAAGGGCATTGTCCAAATGCCTCTTAAACACCGACAGGCAGGGGGCATCGACCCCCTCTCTAGGAAGCCTGTTGCAGGGTTTGACCACCCTCTCAGTCAAGAAATGTTTCCCAACATCAAGTCTGAACCTCCCTAACGCAGCTTTGAACCATTCCCAGGCGTCCTCTCACTGGATCCCAGGGAGAAGAGCTCAGCACCTCCCTCTCCACGTCCCCTCCTCGGGAAGCTGTAGGGAGCAATGAGGTCGCCCCTCTGCCTCCTTTTCTCCAAACCAGACAAACCCAGAGTCCTCGGCCGCTCCTCACAGGACATGCCTTCCAGCCCCGTCACCAGCTTGGTTGCCCTCCTCTGGACGCATTCAAGGACCTTCACATCCTTCTGACGTGGTGGGGCCCAGAACTGCGCACAGTACTCCAGGTGGGGCCGCACCAGCCCTGAATACAGCGGGATAATCCCCTCTTCTGACCGGCTGGTCAGGCTGTGTTGGATCCCCCCAGGATGGGGTTTGCCCTCTCGGCTGCCAGGGCACGCACTGCTGGCTCACACTGAGCCTGGTGCCGACCAGCCCTCCAGACCCCTTTCTGCAGGGCTGCCCTCCAGCCACTCCTCTCCCGACTTATACTTGTGCCTGGCGTTAATCTGTCCCAGGTGCAGAATCTGGCATTTGTTCTTGTTAAATTTCATCCCACTGATGATTGCAAATGCACTGACCAGCCTCTCATGTTGGCTCATCTTGATGGGTTTCACACCCAAACCATAGGCTGATCCATCTCCTGTGATAGCCTAGGGAGGAGCCAGGTTAGGGTGTTTCCTTTGCACTACTTCGGGTTAGTGAGTTTCCCTCACCTTCTGTTCCTTTGTGTTTATGAGCCTTTTATTACATAACCTAACAGAATCCTCCGAAATTTGGTGTGAATGAGATCGTGAGTGCATTGTGCTTAACCATCGCACTTATTCCTCCTACAGAACCAATCAAGGGAAGCAGGGGCAGGGGGTACAGGTTATCATGAACATGCTGCAAGTTTATAGAAACAATCCAAGTCCTTTAGAACTTGCTCTTAAAAATTCTTATCCCCCCCTACACTTAAGTTACAGTGTGTGTATATATACATATATTACAGTATATATGAATGACAGTAGATATGAATTATAAGTATTTCGATGTCTGCTGCCAGCAGGGACACTAAAGAAAGAAATGTACAGCCCCAGAACTACTTTTCCCAGTGATTTGTTCCTTATGAGATGTCTTTCAGAACTATTTACTCTTCAGTGAAATGCTGCATTATCAAGACATGTCCCCATGCCTTTAGAAGGAATTGCTACAAAGTCTCATGCCCTGCATGCTGGAGACTAAGTGAAATCAAGTATGTTACTTTCAACCTCTTCCTGCCTTTTGGGGTTTTGGTTTGGTTTTTTTTTTTTGGAGGGGGGGGGGGGGGGGGGAGGGGGCCGGTTGCACTTGTAGCGCCTTGGAAAAGAAAGAGAGAAGGAAAGTAGGAAAGTAACCCCCTACATATTGAGAAAAACATAAAGACAGTTGGGTTTGTTCTGCAAGAGAAAAGGACTAAGGCAAAGAAGAAGAACTGCTTTGGTTTTCAGAGACAAATGCTATGCACTGCATAGCAAAGTAATAGAAGACTCAGCGCAGGGAGGTAAATTCAAGAACAAGAAACACTGGGGCTGAGTGGAATATAGATTGTGGGTGGAGGATGAAAATTTCTCAACATACTTAGGGTGGGCTGGAGAAAACTCTAAGAATTTTACTTTAGGATACTATTCTGTACCAGCTTTCAAGCAAGGAGGACCTGCACACCAAGTCTGTGGAGAACAAGGTGCCTGTACATAGCTGTCGATTCAACATCATTATTTCATCACGAACACTGCAGTATTTTTCTAGGTTGCAGGGTTTTGGCAACTTAAAGCCATTGCAAAGCCAAACTCCTGAGCTCCTCTGGTCTCCTCACTTCCCCTGCAGCACCCCACCCTTCCCAGGGGCTGGCAATCGTATCTATTCAGTGAGACATTTCAAGAAGCTGAGCTGACCACAAACTATCCCGACGAAAAGAGCACCATCAGTCTGGGCAGGGCAGCTCTACAAGGCACTAGCCCACAGAGGAAAGCATGCTCAGAGGGAAAGGAGGGCAGGGCTGGATCACAGCAATCCCAATTTAAGGTCAGCTTCAAAAGCTGTGCAACCACAGCCTAAATGTGTCCATTCTTGAAGGTGTACCCTCTGGATATTCTTGTGCAGCAGGACATGCCTATTTTCCCATTTCATGGATAGCAAAGAGATGCCAAGTAAACTGCAAAGCTCACACAAGAAACCTCTGACAGAAGCCAGAAAGCTGAATTTAGGCTTGTTCAAGAAGTGCCGCCTCCAACAACTGGGCCCTGTCACTTAAAGTTGTCTCTGCAGCAAAGAGCTGGAATCCTAAAGAGACAAAGAAGATACCCATATGAGAAAAGTGACTTTCCCAAAGTCAGTTGCAGTCATTCTGAACCACAGGCAAAAACCACAGTTGACGGAACCACAGGCAAAAGTTAATTTGGAACTACAGAAATTTGTGTTTACAAGACAGTCCTTGCCTAATACTATAGGATTCTGAAATGAAGAGAATCACAGAATCATAGAATGGTTTGGGTTGGAAGGGACCTTAAAGATCATCTGGTTCCAACCCCCCTGCCATGGGCAGGGACACCTTCCACTAACTAATGTTTTAAATTAATCCCTTAAGTTTCTTTTTTCTGATGAGGAAGAAAACAAGTTAAAAAGCCAGCTGATGATCATCAGAATACATTCTGAGCAATGTTTCAGTTTTGCTGCCTGGTTCTTGAGAAGACATCTTTTGGCAAAATCAAAAGCAGCACATGCTGAATAATTTCCTATTAAGGGTACAGAGGAGAATGAAGAGACTACAAATGCTTGTGTATCAAGTCATTCTATGCCTCAAAATGTATTTGGGTTTTTTTTCCTATGTCTATATGTAATGGGAAAAAGACAGGCTCTCTCCTCTAGCTTAAATAAAGATAATAGTACAGTGAAGGTATCTCACAACCAACAGATGCTCTGAACTTCCACTTCTTAGAAACCTAGCAAGCTTTTACATTCTCCCTGTTACCTTTCTCAGCTTTTGACGATTCCCATGCTGCTCCATCTATGGTAGTAGAGACAGTGCTTTACCAGAGGCTTTAGATGCTAAAGGGTATAAGGAAACAGGTTATGCAGAAAGCATCTATTTCCAGCACAGGAATGCAGCCTGTAACTATCCCATGACAGGGAGCTCATCTCAAATAGAAAGTGTAAGCCCAAGCATATCAAAGCACCAGGAGCACTGCATCCTGAGATACCAGTGGGAAATCGGGGGGGGGGGGGAGGGGATGAACAAGCACTTAAGTCTAAAATAGGAAAGGAAACAGTAAGGCAGATCCTGAAGTTTTGTCAGGGAGGCTGGAAAGCACGTCACAGCCTTAGACTGAAAGGCTCAGCATATAAAGTACCAGAAAAAGAGTCAGAGAGAAAACTCAAAAAAAACCCCTATAGTAGGGTTGTCATGGTTTAACCCCAGCCAGCAACGAAGCACCACGCAGCCGCTCACTCACTCCCCCCCACCCAGTGGGATGGGGGAGAAAATTGGGAAAAGACATAAAACTCGTGGGTTGAGATAAGAATGGTTTAATAGAACAGAAAAGAAGAAACTAATAATGATAATGATAACACTAATAAAATGACAATAATAATAATAAAAGGATTGGAATGTACAAATGATGCGCAGTGCAATTGCTTATCACCTGCCGATTGACACCCAGTTAGTCCCCAAGCAGCAATCCCCCTGCCCCCACTCCCCCCAGTTTATATACTGGGCATGATGTCACATGGTATGGAATACCCCTTTGGCCAGTTTGGGTCAGCTGCCCTGGCTGTGTCCCCTCCCAACTTCTTGTGCCCCTCCAGCCTTCTTGCTGGCTGGGCATCAGAAGCTGAAAAATCCTTGACTTTAGACTAAACATTACTTAGCAACAACTGAAAACATCAGTGTGTTGTCAATATTCTTCTCACACTGAACTCAAAACATAGCACTGTACCAGCTACTAGGGAGACAATTAACTCTATCCCAGCTGAAACCAGGACAGGAGTTCATTATTTCTTCAAGATGGAAGGGGCATTAGCATTAAAGCTCCTGTTTTATCCTCAGATTCTTAAGAGAGCTCAGAGCCCAATAGCCTTCCTTTTAGTATCCAAAGTCACTCAGCACTCTACAGCTCTTTCACACAGAGAACTTAGCGTCTCTATAGACATTGAGCGGAATTGCGGATTTTGAGGTGACCATGTGAGAACTAACACATTTTACAAAATCTATTCCTACGTGTATCCCTCTCCCAAAACTAAACTGAGGCAAAACAAACCTTGCACACTCAGTGCTGAACTCAAGTATTGCGTAACTGTTTTGAAGGTCACATCTTGAATGAGTTATGAACATTTAGGCTATGTTCACATTTTAGGAATACTGATATATCTTCCTTCCAGCTCTACTAACCTACTGACAACAAAATTGCAACTTTCCATTTACATACAGAAAATGGGAATCATGCTGCCCACCGCCAGTTCAGGACCTGTTGTTCTCATCAGTTGAAACAATCTTTCACATTTGAAGCCTATAGAGCTCAACTCTGATCACAACAGGGTGTTAGTTAGATCACTAATGAGCAATTTTCACTTTCTCTATATACTCTTGCTCATGTGCGTGCTAGAACCCAAGTCCAGGTGAACACCACCATGAAAAATGGTAAGTACTGGGGGAAATAAGTCACAATTATAAGTTGCTTCCTTTACAGAAGGAGCAAGTATCATGAAATTACTCTGAGACAGCAGAAGCACTCAACAGGGTGGTGTTAGATTCTAAAAAAAGTAGGGAGGAACACATAAAGTTATTAGGGATTTAAATGAATCAACCTCATGAACAGGGAAGGGACATTCAAAACATCACTTTATCCTCATGCACAATGACATTCTGGGCAAAATGTTCTCCAGAAGAAAAAAGAGGTATTTATGGTCAGATTTGATGAGAAAACTTTACAAGTGAACAAAAGCCAACCATTTCATAATTACCAGAATCAATCCCAACAGCAGGCCATATTTGCAGTGATGAAAATAGCAATACATTTATTTACAAATTTATTTATAAAAATATGTCTTGTCTTCAAAGGGGGATGTATACCAGGGACACGTTCCTGCATGTCTACTTTCCACATAAGATGGTGGTTTGTCAAATACTGTGCAGGAGGAGTTCTAAAGCTCACCACCATGGTGCGGAAAACCCAGCCGCTTACACTGAAAGCCCTCAGAAATGCCAGTGGCATAGATCAGCAACAAGCAAGAACACAAATATGAAAAATCTGTGGAGTACAGAGACATGAAAAGGCCAGAGGAGAAGGTGACTAAAATAAAACCACAGATACACAAGTCACCACTGAAACTTGATAGTAGAGACAAACTTATCTTTGAGGGAAGAGGAACCTCCTCCAAGAAAGAATTTGCTCCTTACCAGAGTGCGGGGTGAGACTCAGCTGCCTTTTTAAATATCCCACTGCACAGCTAATAGCTGCAAAGCCCAAAGGCAAAGCGGCCAACACAGAGGACAACCGCTCAGCAAACACTGATGGAACAGACACCATCAGCAAAAGGGGCAGAGATGAATCCTGTGAATCTAGAACTGCCTGCCTACAATCCATGATAGCAGCACAACACATATGGAAGAGTTGAGGGTGATTAAAGTTTGCTTTTTTAAAACCTGGGAAATAATATGCTGAGATCCACAGTAAAGAATGTAACAATTGCAAATTCACCCCCTAAACACTGGGAACCATCATTATCAGCCCACTGCGGGTCCATTTATGCAACCACAGGTTTATTTTCTCTAGGAAAATAAAGCGGCTTCCACGCTCCATGAGCACGATCAGCTTGCTCTAGGGAGAAAGCAGTATCGTGTACATCCTAATCATGTAACACTTGAGGATACAGGTCCTGTGATGGAGAAGGCCAGGACTGCACAAACAGGAACAAAGCTCTGACAGCCAAAGCAGTCAACTCCTGTCCTTGAAATCCAACATGATCCTTGCATTTACCAGAGGTTTTTTGCAATGCATAGCAAAATTCCTCACATAGTCATGTTCCTACTAATCACGTTCCTTCTTTCTTAGTTGTGTTACTTGAGACCAAGTTTGCTCTGCAGGCAGAATGGCCAAGCACTTACAATTACAGTGGGACCTGCACTGTGAACATGGGCTGTTACTTAATACCAAGTGTCCTGAAAAAATACAGGGTCTAAAACTGGGCAGCCAGAACAGCAAAACTTTCCGAAGCTCATTGTGTCCAATTCCCATGCATTACAATGGAGAAAAGGCAACCCTCCACCTTCCCTCAAAAGAGTGCTCTGAAAAATTAAGCCCACAAATTTATGAAGCACTCCAATATCATCACAATAAGGTCATTGTAGGCTGTCTTCAGAGAAGTGTTTAAACAGCACACACTAATTACAACTGAACAATGAGTAAAAAGCAAGACAGGTGCTCCCTGGCTGTACGGTGCAGCACACTCCTCTTGAAGACAATGAGATGGCATCTCAGGGAACCGAAAAGTGGCATCCCACCGAATCCACCTAAGGCAATTGAACAGAAGTCATGTACCTTAATCCCATTGTTCCCCTAACTTTCACAGACTCAGACTCACAGCCAAGTAGGGCTCAACAATTCATTTAGTATACCCTTCCCTCCAAAAGCAGTATCAACAGATCCAGACATCTGCTCAGCAGGAAGCTGTGTCCCAGTTCCAGCTCTGCCAGTTGCTGCATGCCTCGGTCACAGCTGGGAAACAGTAGAGATGTCCTCTAACTGCTCCCCAAGAGACCAGCAGAGCAAGAAAAACACTACCTCTCACAGCTCTGTGGGAAATATTTCATGTCTGCCAGACCTCACAAAAATTGCAGAAATACCTACTCACTGTCCACGGCTGTACTCTCCATCTGAGTAGCTTGAGCAGTACATGTTCCTAAAAGCCTCCAAAGCCAGAGGCTCTCTATCTTCTTCAGTCAATCTGTGCCAAGGCTGTCTTTTCCCCAGCCACCGTGAGTTCCTTCTGCTTTTTACTTCTTGTCAGTGCTTAACTTCTGCAGCCTCACTAATGTTCTTCCAGTTTCCTCCTTACTATTTAGAACCAGTATAGTTTATGCCTGTTACTGGTTTACTATATTTGCTTTTAACACCTTGTTATGTGAAAAAAATATTGTTGTGTTTGTACAAAGTCTATTTGTAGCCTAACCCTCCCTTACAGTCTGTTTTGAAATACACACAGTTATATTTTGGCCACGAGTCCAAAGGAATTCAGTCTCCTGGGTCTCCTTCTGCCTCAGCACTTCTGCTGACACTGCAAATATGGACTAAGCAGCAAAACTGCATTTCTCTACCAGAAACCTCTACTCGCTACGGCCTCGATGGTAGCTCATTTCTCACAGCTCACCAGAAGGCTATCAGCTGGCAACAGCTTTCAGACCTTACCATCTGGGCTGGATGCAAACCAATGATACCGATATGGAGAGATTATTACAGATCATTATGTACATGTCATCCGTCCCCCTGGAATTTTTTCCGTTAAACACAGTGGAAGGATGGGTTTAAGGGGAAGGTAAAGAGGAATATGGTTAGCAAGAAAAGGCAAGCTGCAACGCTCTACAACTTGCAGGGTTTAAGAGCAATTCAGAGAAAGATCTTCAAGTTTCTGTGTGTAGAATCTCACCCTGGGCAGGGGTAACCCAGAGAGGCTCTTTCAACCATCAAGATTTATGATTACTCAAAATCAGCATTAACTTCCACATCTATTTTACCACAGCAGTTTCTTACTTCAGTACATGGCCACCAAGATCACATGCAAAACAGCTGAGGCAAGCTTTAAACACAACGATCTTACCACAATATATATTAACATGGAAAGTTGTCTGATCCCTTAGGACCTCATCTTAAATGCTCACCAGCCTCCTCACATCAGCAAGGCTTTTACGAGAGAGAGAGAGAGAGAGATTCCCTGATAGAAAGACCACCCATCAGGTATTCCCTCTCACAGCTGCTCTTGTGCAGAGGTCCCTAAGGTTTTCATGATGACAGTTTTTGGTTTTATTTCAATTTTTTCCAGAAGACAGATAGATTATATTTATGTTTCTAGCTACAGCTTCTCACAAAATGAGGAAATAAAGATCTCCCCAACCATCATTTATAACATGTAACAATGAAAATTAAGTTCCACATTCAGAAACTCTCGCAACTGTTGCTGAAAAAACTCCACATTGACTCCAAGGATGCGATATCATGGCAATTGTAACTGAGATTGATCAAAGCTGCTTGTCTTTTATGGTCTTCATTTGCAAAGGACCGAATATAACTGGATTACTGGTAATACAGTACAGCTCAGAATAAAAGGACATTAATTCTCTTTGCCTGGAAAAGGCTGTTAGCTTTTCTCCTGTAATTACACCAAAGTGCAAGCCAGTTCTAGGGCTACAAGGAAGCAACCATGAGGAGAAAACAGGAACAAACCTTCAGAGGAACTTCAACTTGGGAAAATAATCCTGGCATGTTCAGAATGAGCAACACCACTTTCACCTCCTCTGATGAAAGTTCACGCTGCTCAGCTCTACGAAAGCATTTGAGACAGGAGGGAGGAAGGGAATCACAGCAGGATTGAGAGGGAATGTGTATTGCCTCCGATGAATGGCACAATGCCCAGGCAGCTGCTGCACAAATGCCAAAAGTGGGACCTTTGTTGCTTCAGCTGGATCCCTCTTGAAGTTTTGAATTACAGATGGATACCTCACTTTATGGGATTCTGCTGCAACATGGCAATGCAGAGACTGCTTGTTACATGTGTCTTTTTCATTCTGAAATTGAAACCCTGATGGGAAACGTCTCTCCCAACAGTCTCGCACAGCAGCTAAAAAATATATTTCAGCACTTTTGCACCAGACCTTGCAGGAATTAACAGATCTTTGTTCATCTTTCAAACGCAAAAAGCTACATCAATATCGCAATTGACTTTAGACAGGCATTTTTTAAAAACAAAACCTGAAAAAGCTAAGGTGTGCAGAATAACTGAAAGAAAATTAATTCTTCAAAATACTGTGAACAACTTGGACGTGGCTGCTGCATTTTAAATGACAGCCATGTCATTTTCCACATAGTAAAGACAGTAGGTAAAAGAATAAATCATAGATTCATACAATATCTCGAGTTGGAAGGGACCCAGAAGGATCATCAACTCCCTGCTCCTCGCAGGACTACCTAAAACTAAACCGTATGACTAAGAGCGTCGCCCAGACGCTCCTTGAACTCTGACAGGCTTGGTGCCATGACCACTTCCCTGGGGAGCCTATTCCAGTGACCGACCACCCTCTCAGTGAAAAGCCTTTTCCTAATGTCCAGGCTGAACTTCCCCTGATGCAGCTTCATTCCATTTCCTCGTGTCCTGTCGCTGGTCACCAGAGAGAGGAGATCAGCACCAGGATTACCCTGTCGCAGGTGGAGAAGCCGGCACTTGCTCTCGTTAAATTTCATACGGTTGGTGGTTGCCCAGCTCTCTAGTCTACCCAGATCTCTCTGTAAGGCCTCTCTGCCCTCGAGGGAGTCCACAGCTCCTCCTAGTTTAGTATCGTTGGCAAACTTACTTAATGTACATTCGATTCCTGCGTCCAGATCATTTATAAAAACATTAGAGAGCACTGGCTGTAAAATTGAGCCCTGGGGAACCCCACTGGTGACTGGTCACCAGCCTGCTGTAACCCCATTTACTATAACCCTTTGAGCCCGACCCATCAGCCAATTGCTCACCCAACGTGTGATGGACTTGTCTAGCTGTGTGCTGGACAGTTTGTCCAGAAGGATACTGTGAGAGACAGTATTGAAAGCTTTGCTAAAATCCAAACCCACCACATCTCCTGGCTTCCCTTGGTCAACCAGATAGGTGACCTTGTCATAAAAGGAAATTAACCCGGATAAGCAGGACCTTCCCCTCGTGAACCCGTGCTGCCTATGACCAATGACTACACTGTCTCTCAATGCTTTAAGCAAATCGGATATCCCTGCAAGTATAAGGCATATTTTCATCTCAAACGAAATTACTAAAAATTCCAAGTTATGACAACTTCTAAGATCTAAAAGTTGCCAAGCTATTAAAATATTTGTAATTAGAGAAACATATTCAAGTATTCCAGGTTTGTTGTTAAATAAAGTGTAGAATAGAACTGGGGGAGTCACCTCTGACAGCAGCAATATTTTCTGAGAAGCTACTGTTCTCATTCCAGCCTAATCAACTAGTTCTGTTTCATCACAACCTCACATGAATTTGCAACCAAACAAAAAACAAACAAACAAAAAAAAACAGGAGTGGGGGAGAAGCTTGGTTTCTTCCTACCTAAAAAAATCCCTTGATACACAAGTTCCATGTTTATACTTTAACACAGTGATTAACAAATACAGTTCAACAAATACTGTAGACACTTTGTCCTAATATGAATTTTAAATGCAAAGCATGTTTTTAAAAACATTTCTCTTTAAGCTTCCAGCACAATTAATGTAGCCTTATGTAACCATATAAAAAATTTTTACAGTTTTAACTCATTTCCAGATTTCAAGCTACATCCAATTTTATATAATCCTAAATTAAATATCACACCAGCAAATAAGTAATTTTTGAGTTTTTGACATAATGCAAACCACATGGAAATTAAAATTCTCAGTCAATGGATCATTCATTATATAATGAGAAGTAGAAAAAACCACTTTTCCTATTTCCCCCTCCTCAGCCAAAACTAACACCAAAGTTAACACCAAATCTGTTTTTCCCAGAGGATAACAACTAAATTAATAATGCAAAACGAGATTAAACCAGATCATTTCAATTTTATTTAGATTACCATAAAATTGGCAATTTAAAACTGCACTAAAAAAAAAAAAAAAGATTTTGCTTAACATATTTTGGACTTTTGGACCTCCCTAATGTAGCAGAATGATAAAGTTTTTTTGTCATTGCTTTCTGAAAATGGACAATTCTGCTGCGGACCTGTAGCTCTTCCATTCTTAAATTTCTCACAGAATTCAGAAAGTGTTGGAATTACATTTAAAAAAAATAGGATAGGGATCATTAAGTAATAATTTATTTCCAAATTAAAGTAATTTGAAAGCTGTGATGCCACTACTCTCCAATTACTGAAAAGGTCTTTTGATGTTTAGCCAGATCTGAGTTGCTATTGTTATGAGCAGGGAAAACATGGAAATGATCTTCCAGGCTTTCTTTAAGCAGCACAGATGAGAGGAAAAAACCTGAAGCAGCTAATTTTCCTTCTTTATAGGTTCCCCTACTATAGGTCACTCTATTGCAATTATCAAGCTTTTTACAGTTCTTTCACTTGTCTTAACAAAGTTGGAATAAAATTTATCTTAGAAGAATCCAGCACAGTTCCACAAAAGACTTTAAGTTCACACACCTCACTTAAATCACCTGAAGACAAGTAAATTCCTATCTTTCACTGTAGCTATTGCTGACTAGTAGTTTTCTGGAAGGCTGGGATAACTGATCACCAAGTATATCTGTTTATATCAACACCCCTCTGTTCTGACAACTGCTAGAGATAAATAGTTTAGGTTTATTTTTAAAAAGAAGCTTAGAATGCTTGGAATTAGAACTATGCGAAACAAAATTGGAGGTCTGATGTGAAGCAAAAAAAAATATAAAAATCATTAAGATGCACCTATCACAACTTAAACTAGAAAGGTCACCTCAAATATTAAGTGTCTGAGCTCTTATCAAAAATTTCTAGAACAATTGGGACTTGGTTTGCCAGTGTCATGCTTACCTGGAAAGAGCTGCTAGTAAATAGTGCCAGCTATTTATCTATTACTCCTCCCCCATTGCACTTTTTTCCATTTCTCTTTCAATGTTGATGGTGAGTGAGAAACAGCTGAAGGGGCAACTACTTGTGATGCACTGCAGACTTCTCTTGTTAACACTGTATTTGCACTCAGGGTCCTTATGTAAGGGGCTTGCACAGGGAGTCCAGGAGTAGTAGAACAAAATGTCTCTAACACCAAGCAAGCGTCCATCCTTCCCTCCACTTCCCCCTCTCCTCTCCAGCTCCAGCGCTTCTGCTTGGGACACCACCAAACCCAGCCTTAGACAAGTGCCACCCAGCTGTAGGCTACTGATGGGTAATCAGTGTGGATTATGACCTAACGAGACACAGCACTGCACAAGGAAGAACTCGTCAGTGATGGGAGCTACTTCTGAATTTGACACATGGCTTGAAATGGACCATCTCTCAGCATAATTTCTTTGCCCTCTCAACTGACTGTCCAAGCTCCATGGTTCAAGGTTACCTCCTTCAGGCTGTTCTTCACAGCAGATGTAACTCGGTGGGGAATTTTATTTGTTAGGGTTTGGGGTTTTTTTTTCTTAAGTCTTTTTCATAGTTTAGTAATATTTTTCATCTGGACAGTCAGATAAAGCCGAGTACTTTGCTGGTTAACTCAATCTGTTTGCAAGAGTGAGGACAACAGAACTTACTGCTTCTGTGCCAATAGCCTGCCAGTGGCTCCCCAAGTTCTTCTTTCCGCTGGGGGCCTCACAAACCCCATGCCTAGGTGGGCAGACAAGCTCTCCTACAGTCAACCAGAAGACAGTCTGGATTCCTACAGCACAAACATGCCCTCACAGAGGTCCCACAGACACCCACACAAGAAGCGGTTTCCAGAAAGGTCACAGTCAAGCAGACAGTCTTGGGTTCAGCTTCAAGGTGTAGGAACTCACACCCAACCGCTAACTGTCAGGTATACCACCACGGTATTATGTGTGTACACAAGACCTGGTAATTTTCTACTTCTCAGCATCACTGTACCAGCAATAATGAGTCCGTTCCCCCGCCCCAATCACTGACAATGATTATAAATAATTACAGCAGGTTTAGCAGTGAGTCAGTTCAGATCAGACTACTGCCCATACTCCTAGATAGTCAATATGAAATATTAACAGCAACAGAGATCTCACCATATTTCAACATTTGTATGAACTGTTTCGTCGTGTAAGGATGCTTTAAAAAAAGGAGGTAAAACCCATACAATTTCTCCACAGAGAGCAACTCCCAATTCCAGTGTTATGATCTATGACTTGACAGCATTTCATCTTCCTGTGTAGGGTTTTTCTTTTCTTTTTTTTTAATACAGTAGCATAGTTTTATCTTAAACAATAGACTTCAGTAAAATTCAGTCATTCATTTTCTTAAATGGTGCTGCATCGTCAGCACCCTATAATTATTTTAGTGTATGAATGCGGTAGCTCAGAATAAAAGTCTTAAATTTATGCAATCTTACAGCACCTTTGGCATAAATCATATGCTCCTAGATATTTTTCATGATAATTCAGCCTGTACAAAACCTGCCAGCTCTTGAAAATGCCTTGTATTATAGACTACCCAGCAGAAGATTTGTTACATTTATAATATTCCTATCAGCCAGTACCGTGCAATTAAATTCAATATAAATTATCACAATAAAAAAATAAGATCCAATTAAGTCCAAACTGCCAGCCAATCAGAGCAAAAAGATCTTATCTTAAAACAGCTAGCCCTTGTAGTTCTTATTATTGTGTCATATTTCTTCCATATACTTGCCTACCTATTGTAGTCTCACTTCCAAAAAGGTATACCTTTACAACACATTCCTCCCTACATATAGGTGTCTAACCTTCAGGGTTGAATATTAAGACTAGAAAACCTAAAAATCCTGAAATTCCCAAGGTGGTGTTTGTAAGAAGACCATGACTTTAAATGCTCAGGACTTCCATCAGCTACAGGTATCCCACCCTTTCCATGAAGAAAGTTCCACTCTCAACAGCTGAGGCATGTGATAAGGCTTTCGTCCACCTCAGGCACTCAACTATGGAAAAAGAGAAGAATCCTCAATGTGCTCAGACTACAGATAACGCACAACTTTCTATACTCGTGCTTCAACTACACTCCTGAGAGTAGCATGCTGCTACACCGCAGTGAAAAGCTGGCGCATCAACAGAACTCTCGAACTAAGCCATAACCCATTTTGTTCTTGCCCCAGGACGGTGCTGGAGAAGGTCCTGACTACCTTGCTGACTGACTCACACAGCAATCCTTAAGAGGATTGAAAAGTCACAAAAAGACATCATAGAGTTGACATAATATCCATGATGAACGTGAACTACCTAGCACTTCTCAGATGTTCCATCAAGTTTGTGAAACTGGATAACAAATAAATGATTTTGGGGTTTTGAGAGAAATAAACCAGTAAAAATGTCAAGCAGGAACTCTTCAGATAAACATAGAAACCTCACATCCCAAGGGTAATGAGGATTGGTAGTGGTCCAAACTAAATATACTAACTTTTGAAATTTCTTTGCTTAAAGTTCTGAAATTCATCTTCAAGGTCTATTTGTCAAACTGTCAATTATCCACAATCTTGTTAAAAAATCTTTTAATATAAAATAATGGAAATATATTCAAGTCTGTATTTTTAAAGTGCAAAAGTTTGAAAATGTTGCCCTAAACATAGCTCTATTGACAGAGTTCATTATCTCATCCATTTTGAATCAAAAGAAACTATGAGGAGTAACTTTGTGAATGAGATAAAAAAGTAGAAGTGAGACTAAATAGAGTTGTCCAATTGTCTTGAAGAGGAAGAAAGTTTTTAATTCACTCTTAAGATTACAACTAGCTTATATACTCAGTAACAGTTTTGCATTTTTTTTTTCTAGTTAAACTGGACTCTTTCTTCTTGATAAAGTAAATGTAACAGAGTTTTTGACACCAACTTTCATGGATGAAAACTTTAGAATTGGAAAAAAAAACCTTTTGGGTGAGATTCAAGCACTAAACCTTAATAGAACCAATGACTCTTGCAGGAACAAAGAAAGAAACTAGTGCTGCAATAATCCTATTTTAAGATTAAAACCTAGAAATAAAAATTTCCCTTAACACATGCAAGGAAAAAGTGACACTGTGTACCTTTAAAACAAGGTAGGAAAGGAGTATTTCAACATATGCTCCTTTACCCAAATGGCACTGATCCATCATCATACCCTTAGTTGGTTATTCTTAGAGGTATACTAACACTCAAAATAAAGAAGGCACTAAAGTTCCTAGGGGTGACAGGAAACCCAGCAGAGTAAGAAATTTTAGACAGAGTTATTTACAGATATTTTCCTGTGAGAAAAGAATGGTAAGAATGTAGCTTGAACATTAACAAATCCACTAGAATATCGCTCTGCCGGGTATAGTCAGCAGGTTTGGAGGGGGATTCAGTGGGGCTGGAAATTCAAACTTTAGCTTGTAATCAGAAAAATCCTACTTTAGAAATTTGAACCGGCAGCTAAAAACATGTAATATAATATGGATCTCTCCTAAAAAGGTACCCAGCTAGAGGGATCTTATACTGTGTATAACAAGTCTATAACTATTTAGCTGAAAAAAAAAAAAAAAAAAAAAAAAAAAAAAAAAAAAGCAAGCCAATGACACTGAAGCTCTTTATTATTCTGTAGGGACCTATTCATGAGTGAGTGACATGGACAAAATCTGCATTTCCTTCCTTTTCTTTCCTTGGGAACAGTCCTGCAGATCGTGTGTGCAATTCCTCCAACAGGATGCTAACAGAGCAGAAGTTAAACTGAAATAAATTTCGAACTGAAATAGTCTCTCCTATTCTATCCTATTCTAAAGATACGCTCTGGAAAATAAATTAGAGCAGCTGAATTTTAAAAGATTAGTTGAAATGTTTATTTAGATTGCTTATGAAACAATTGTTCAGAATGTTTAGGCAACAGTTTAAATGAACTGGTTACTAGTTACTAATGTTTTACTATCAAGTAGGAAGGCACATGCAGTGCGGAGAGTGGGAGATCCAGTTCATATCCTGCAAATAGCCAAGAATTTCATTGTCAGCTTCAGAAATGAGAAGTTCAATACAACGCAGGAAGCCCAGAATTAACTACTTTCCTGTTGCTTTAGCATAGCAGAGACATGCAAGGCCTATTTCATATTATTCTCCCGAGACACCTCCGTACCCCTCAGGAACATCACTATGTAGCACTGATTTTCCAGAGTACCGGTGGTTCTTCAAAGAACGCTGACAAATGCACCATGCTATACAGAAGCTGCTATGGGGTTCAGCCAAGGAGCAGCTCACATGTAAGTCAGTTTAGGCTTCTTGGAGAAAAAAAAGATTGTTTATTTATTAAACAAGCAAATAATTAATGAAAATGAAGGAACAGATTTGGGGATTATTAGGGAATATTTATTTGGCAGGAGAAAGCAGACAGGACTTGATGACACTTGTAAGAGATAAGTCCATAAAAAAATGTTCTTAACAGAATGAACCAGTTAAGTCCACATCCCCAAAGCAAGTTGGCAATCAGTTTTCAACACCTGTTTTCAGACCAGCACTTGCAGAGTTTAAATGCATTGTTTAAAGTAATCTCCCCATAACCTCTAGGTCAAGAAACACAAGGTAAAAATGCACTTTGGGGATTGCTTACTGTGAATATTCACCACAGCAGATGCAATTTTCAACCAAGAGCATTCAATACCAGGTGGAGAAGGGCTGAGCATTGTGTCCTGAATGCAGCCTATCAAAATCATGTGGCCAACAAGTTGCAGACTGCTGAAGAAAGCAGGTCCCTCCTGATTCATGAAAGTAAGAAACAGAAAGGTCCATCCAAGACAGTCACAAAGCCGTATTTACTTACAAAAAAACGCATTTCCCTTAACTCAAAACGTGCTGGGCATTACTCGTATTGGAAGACAACACCCGCAGCCATCAGGGCTTCCTAGAGTCTCATTAGGATTTCCATCTAGGATCTCTTTGACTTACAGGATCAAAGGTAAGCATTAAAAGTAGTTATTTAAAGTGTTCATTTCAGCCTTTATATCAGCAAACACTCTGTAGTATAGAACATCCCTCCTGAATAATTAAAACACAGAAAGGACACATACAGTCCTCATCAGTGGGGAATTCCAAGAGCCTTGAAGTGGAGGAACACTCCTTCAAGCTTTACACAATGGAGCCATACTGCATCCAACAAACACTCTTCCCAGATCACTTGGCAAGATCCTGCTTTCACTCTGAGCTTACTCTGAGCTACTGAAGTAAATGAGAATTTTGTGAAGGTGTATTCGCCACTACCACTTTCTCCCCCTGACAAGTTTGCAGATGAAACAAAATCAAGAATAGTGGCTGATACACCAGATGGTTGTGCCACCATTCACAGGGACCTCGACAGGCTGGAGAAATGGGCTGACAGGAACCTCATGAAAACTGACAAAGGGAAATGTGAGGTCCTACACCTGAAAAGGAATAACCCCATGCACCAGTATATGCTGGGGGCAGACTGACTAGAAAGCAGTTTTGCAGAAACAAACCTGGGCGTCTCAGTGGACAATGGGTTGAATGTGACCAGGCGACGTGGCCTTGAGGCAAAGGCGGCCAACAGCATCCAGGGCTATGTTAACAGCTACACCACCAGCAGGACAAGGAAGGTGACCGTTCCCCTCTACACAGCACTGGTGAGGCCGCACCTGGAGTACTATGTCATGTGCTGGGCTCCCCAGTACAAGAAAGACATGGACATACTTCAGCGACTCCAGTGAAGGGCCACAAAGGTGATTAAGGGACTGGAACATCTTCCATATGAGGAGATGCTGAGAGATTCTGATTAAATGTAAGAAAACCTTTTTTAAGGGTGATCAAACACAGGCACAGATTGCCCAGAAAGCTTGTGGAATGAATGTCCATCCTTGGAGATATTATAAACGTCACTGGACACAGACCTGGGCAACCTGCTCTAGCTGACTCTGCTTTAAGCAAGGGGATTAGACTAAAGGATCTCCAGACCTCCTTTCCAACCTCGCTGATTCTGTGATGACCCCCAGACCAATACAATCATCCAACACTGCACTCTAGCAAACCTTCAGCTTTGCAACTCCTGCCCTCAGGAGAGCATCCTAAACCCATGCATTATTCAGAGGACTAACACTGCAAAAGGAGCTGCATCCTCTATCTCTTTGCAAAGAACTTAATGAAATAAACATCTCAGAAGTGAGAAAAATACCTGGAATTGTCAAAGCGTTGTGCAAATACCCTTGCCACTTTTTGACACGGAACACAGATGACAAGTCCAGACAGAAGTATTTTGCCTTAAACCGACTTAGATTGCACAAAGTAAGGTCATATTTGCACAACAGAATTCACAATATGTATCCAGCGTAGAAATGAGCCAACATACAATGGCATGTAGCACTGAACACAGATGCTTTCAATGCTCAGGTGTGCAAAGAGCTCTGCATCAGTGATCACAGTTGTCCCATGACTTCATTTTATACATCCAAGGTCACATAGTTTCTTTTGGCACATAGATACACACATGTAGGCTACACATGCAGGCATATACCACTGTGCCTCCTACCAAACATGCAGGTATATACCAATGTGCCTCCTACCAATTATGACTGAAAGGCCTATTCTGTCCCCTGGAATGAGGTTCTTCTCCCCAGTGGTCTAGAAAGTTAAATCTACAGGCACTGTCCTAGGACTTTCAACTTATGTTCCAGATACTATCTCCACCCAGGTATTATATACTTTAAAAAAATCTGAACAACACGTCTGAGGAAATAAGACCTGTGTTAAAGAGAACCAGAGGGAACTAGTCACATGGATCACAAATGTGGCAAAGGAACACTATAATTAACATTTATTTTAGGCCATTTTACGGGACCTGCAATTCCTACTCCTTGCTCAAGGTCTCTCCTACCCACAAGTGATTCGGTAAGAATTGTGTGGATACGAAGAACAAGACAGCAAGACAGAACCAAGGTACAAGTAAGTCAGAACTCCAAGCTAACCCTTGGATCCAAATTAAGATGCACTGTAAGGCTTGCAGAAGGAGTCCACCAGAGACTCTGTAATCGCAGGAGACTGTAAGGAAAGAACAAGGGCATTGCCAGAGTTTTGCTGGAAAGCCAAGAAAAGTGCAAAATGGATGTGATACAGAAATGAAGAGAGTGGGCACAAAGAACTTCACAAAAGCAGTTGATTCAAAACACACTCATTTACACAAACCTAAAAATCAGCTGGAAAAAACCCCCAACAGATAGATAGGTAGATATATAAAGAATATTAACGTGGGCACTCGTTTCACACCTGCAAATCGTTTTTTAGGATAACCCATCTAATATATGATACAACTGTGACAGTCAATGAGTTCAATTCAAAGGAATAAATATGCTGGCATCCAGCGTTAAATCAAATACTGATAAGGCAAACTACAGTGCAAAGGCATTTGAAAAGCAGAGCATGGGAACAAAAGGGCTTAACCATTTTCTGCCAGCAAGTCTGCAAATCTCACGCTTCGGTATTTCTGCATCTTATGCGTGCCTCTTACCAAGGGATTCAGCCTTCCAGCAAAGTTGTAAGTACTGCTTTGGCTGCAGATCACCTAACAATAATACACATGCAAAGCAAACAAATGACATTCCCCTTAGCACAGAAGGGGCTGTGGTGCTAATGGGAAATGTGGTGTTTGGAGACAATGATGAAATTCTAACAGCTGCAGCAGATTGGAGGGGGGAGAGGGGGGAGAGAGAGAGAGAGAGAGAGAGAGAGAGAGAGAGAAAGGGGATAGGGAAGGGGGATACTGGAGGACTGGAGCCAAACTAACAGCTGGATCAAAAGAGCTTAAGATGAGAGGTATCTTTGGAGTTCCCACACCCTTTTCATCCCTCTTATATTTTACCAGTTACAGCAAAAAAAGTAGTAGCGCATAAATAAATTGCCTAGAATTGTTCTCATCAACCCTGTGAGGTCATCGTTCATCACATCGTGAATCTTCTTTATATAAGCATGTAACACACCAATGATGAGCACTACAGAAAACCCCTTAACAGAAAAATGCATGCAAAGATGACCACAAAGCCAAGCATCAATGACTGTCACGCCCTGCACAAAGAGGTTTTGCAGCTACCTAATACCTAAGAATTCTTGAATGAGAGTCATACAAAAAGAGAAATGAGGAAAAAACCCCAAACATTTCTTCTGCTCTGTGTGGGAATGATTGGTACCCAAAGGCTGGTTGGTTCCTACTTACTCACCTTCCTGTAGGCGGTGACGGTTTGGTTATGTGATAACCAACCACACACACACACACAGGAGCACACAGAGGCAATGGCAGGTGTGGGAACTCCAGTAACGCCTTGTGCAGCTACTCCCAGGGCCATCGCAGGAGAACGACCATCCCCTCAAAGGCTGTTATGTACACATACACACATATATGAGCACAAAGGCACAGGGACTCCCAAAACTTCAGTTGGGAAAACAGAGCCCCAGCCCCCTGCTAGGGCTGTCCCAGGAGAGCCATCAGCCCCATTGCCCAGGTGTGACACCCACCAGATGAGTCAACTGGAGGGGCTCTCAGGGTCACCTTACAGACTAAGACGGGTTACTGCCTAGGAGTATGGGATACATTATGGGATCCAGAAGAAGACCATTCGGGGACTGCATAAGAATTACTACAGGATGTTTAGGGTAGGAAACAAAGGTAGGGGAAGGGAGGGATCAAGGTGATTTAGCGGGGGGAACAAGCACGGAAAATAGAGGGACGTGAGGATAAAATGGGCCAGTCGTGTAAACAGGCTTGCTGCTTGGAGTGAGACTACAGGTCTTAGAACCCATGTATCTGTGGTGCCAGCAATTGCAGTGAGTGTGTAATTGCTAGTAACTATCAAGCCACACCAGCCAGCAACTACTTGCTGGCTAAACAAGCAGTTAAGCTAAGTGGCTTGGCACACGGGTATGTGTGTGTCTCTGGGAGTGGGGAAACTGGTGCAACTGGCTTCTGGAGAGATCAGGGTGGTCCTGGCCAACTTCTGGAGAGTCTCAGGTCTGGAGGTCAACTGGAAGACCTGCTACCGGATGGACTCTATGTCCAAGGCATAGAGGGTGGATCCACTATGCAAGGGGCACAGGAGTGGGGGGCTGTCTGTGTGTACCTGTGAGCCAGGGGGGCTATATCAAAACCAAGAGCGAGGCTGCAGCCCTGGCGACTCATATGTTCAGGTGCCAGCAACTGGAGAGACTGGGATCCGAGGGCCAACTACTGAGTAGACAGTGTCTAAACCCAGGTACTGGAGGGATCGACACTGCATGTATGTACATATTTTCCACCGAACCCATCCTGCTCAGCCAGAGAGAGGGGAACAGGATAAGGCCATCGGTGCTGTTTGCATTTGTGCGAGTGCTAAGTGTTTCTATGTTGATCTGTGTGACCAACTGTCTGTATATATATGTGTATGTGTGTCATACATGCTTGCTTGTGCATGTCCCTACTGGGAATACATGTCCAGCCCCGCTAGTGGTTGCACCTGGAGACACAGAGCTGCAGCAGCCGCATCTCTATCAGGCAACCAGATCTGTCAGTCCCCTAATAACAACCAAGCTTCCTAGATTTCCATACAGAAAGCAGCAGAAAGAAGTCCAAATACATGCACTGCAGAGCAAGCAGTGACCACTATGGTTCACACAGTTCCTGCAGTTCTGACAGGGTCATCAAGAAATCAAAGGCAGATGGCAAGGTTCTCTTTTTCTGCCTTGTGAAAACAGAAGCCAAAAACTAGCTCTCACCTTGACAAGGAGACAATTCAAATGCTCGTGTCACCTACAAATTCCAATGTGTTTCCAGTATGCCAATTTGACAACATATCTAAGTAGGAAGAGAGGAAACCATCATCTACTGGTGGGAGGGTAGGAATGGGTAGAAGATGATAGAATCAACTCCATGGCTACTTCTGAAAGATCAAGCATGCAGTACTAGGTAGCATCAGTGAATGACCACAATTCCTTAGATGCACCAGTACACGCGTCCAGGGTTCCCCCCTGTTGGCAACTTTACAGCTATAGTGTATGTTCTTCAATTGCAGTTATTTTTTAAAATTCTAGTTTATACTAGCAAAGGTAGGAGGATGGGAAGGGAGTGGAGATTCCTGTTCTGGTCTCCAGGGCTCTGAAATGAATTTTGATGACAAATAAAACAAATGCAAAATAGCTTTAAAATAAAAATGGACAAGTGGCTGAGAGGAGTGACAAAACTTTAATGTGCCCCCTACCCCCTTATTTCCCATCTCTGTTTTCCCTCACTTCATACTAAAACCAATCTTGCTTCCACTATACTGCTGGTGCACCTGAATTTCTAGTGCAGAGGGACAAATAACCTAAGTAAACAAAATATATAAAGGAAACTAATCCCTTTAAAGGCATTCTTCACATGGTACAAATGCAAAAAAGAGACTGGTTTGGGTTTTTTCCTCTATCCCTTATTTCACATTATACTTATTATATGAGCTTTAGAGTGGACAAGAGAAAAAGCAAAGAAAGCAAACTTACAGGAGGCCATCCTTAAACACATTACTGGTAATTATTTTGTGATTTTACATTTACTTTCTAATGAATTTATTCTTCTCATGCATGCTTATAGACTAAGAAAAACAGGTTGCAACTGGAGTAGCAGCAGCCACATTTGTTCTTTGTTCTGAAAGGACCAGGATTAGAGTAATGCATGCATGTTTTTCACCGCCACTCCTTTTTTTTTTTTTTATTACACTTAATTACGTTTTCAGACTATGCTGTCCTGTCCTATATATATACTTATGCTACATGAACAGAGACAACACCCCTTTGTGTTGCTGTGCATCTTGGACACTTGCATGCTCCTGATCAAACAACGAGCTGGCGGGAAAGGGGGCTGATCATATCTCACTGAAGAAAGAGTTCAGTGAGACATGAAGATGCACAGTGGGATTTTTTTCCAATCTAAGGTTGTCAAAATAAGGCTCCAAATGAACCACTGTCTCACACAATACAGTTTTGTTCAGTGCTTGTTTGGGTTTTTGTGGGGCAATTTTTGTTTTCATCTTATTAATGCCAACTGTACACCAAAATGCTTTATGTCATTAGATAACAGGAGACAAAAGCAAGAGGCACAGGCGGAGGGTACGTCTCAGCTGAGCCTGGATATGAGGGTGGAATTCACTAAAATGGACAGACACAGATATTTCAGCAGTGCAGAGGCAGCAGCTGTTCCACTGACAGTAATTAGATTGGGCTGAGGACCAGAGGAAGGGACACGATAGAGCAGTGAGAGAACACAAGGCAAAGGGAGACAGAGTTCTTTCTGAATCAGCAGGTTATTACAAGTTTTAGAGGTGAGGGAAAGAAAGCAGAGTAATTCTCGCAAGAATGTCAGCGTCTTATTTGTAGAGACAAAAGCTTGTTCAAAAGCTGTTAAACAAGTATTTGTGATGATGCATTATATGAAACAAAAGCAGAAAATGTTGAAGTTACTACCTTTAGCTCCTTTGCTTCATGTGCACACCCTTTTTCTGCATACTGGCTACACAAAGTTATACTGGAAAAATACTATCCCTAGTAACTGGCTGCATGACAGTGAATTTCATTTTGTCAAGTTCAATACATCTTACAAGCAGTATCCCATCTAGCAGGTGGGAGTACTGAAGCAGAGGCTGATAAAAGTACTGTACCAACATCAGCAAGTGGTTTAAAGAACGAGGAACAGAATTCCCCCGCTCCCCCGATTATATCCTTTTGCACTGGGTCACAGGTGCCCTATACAGCCAACGCACTCCTCATCAGTGCAGGCTCCTACTCAAATGCTCTTTGAAGACTGCTGACCAATTCTCCCTCTTCCTTCACTCCCAGTTCCTGGAGTTTTCTGATGTAACAGGCGCTTTCAAGACACCCAAGTGAGAGTCAGTTGATCACCACCTGGAAGGCAATCAGAAGCTCACTCTAGCAAACGAATATGAATCAGAACATGAATCCCACTCCTGTTCTGCATCAGGATAGGAATGCACAGCTGTTACTACATCTCATTTCAGAGTGGCATCAGAAACTTGACATTCATGACCACCACAAGCACATTCTGAAACTCTGCCTTACTCAGGTCCTCACTGGCAATCGGCCAGGCCCTTGGTGGTTGGGACCACTGTGCATAAAACATATCAGATGGCGTATTGCCTTTTGTCATTTCTGGGAACTGGATTAAGTACGAGGACTGCTGCAACACTTCATCTCAGTCCCACTGCCCTCCTACCTCAAATGGAGATGGAGCATTACACTGCAGTGGTACAGAGATGTAGCCAACAGATAACACATCCCAGCCTGCACTGCATCCCTCAGATTCTAGTGACTCTGAGTTACGGAATACGTGAATACACTCCACAGCAGACAAATAAATGTAGTGCAGCATGGTCACTAAAAAGAAATACCCCTAAACAATAATTCTTTGCCACCTGATCTTTCAAATCAAGGAGGTGCTGCTTAGCACTTACGTGTTCGCAAAATTCTTACTAGAAGTTGCAACAGACTAGTTCTTGCACATACTTTATTATTAAAAACAAGACTATAAAAAACCAGGGAGACAAGCAGCAGCTCGGTGAATAATGAATAAGCTTCTAATTAGAAGTTACACCTTCAAAGGAAGGTGTGTGGTTTAACAGTTCAAGTAAGAAACTACAGCATATTGGTTGCAGGAGATTTTCAGCTTCTCAGTTGCAGGGACTTCACAGGTAGCTACATCAGGCCACTTCGTGCTACCAATGCTTTGGGACCCCACATCCAGAGGGAAATGGTAATAAACTCCCTTCTTTATAACACACTTTGGGATCTTCAGTTCTACACACCAGCAAATCTGCTGCCCTTCCACTGCCTATGAATTAAAGCTCCATCTATAGGGAAGAGTGAGAAAAACAAGAGGAGAAAATGGGGGCAAAAAATGAAAGGTTTAAGGGCTTTTTCCTTCTCAGCCGTTTGACCACATTCGCATTGCCTTTTTTTCTTTCTTTCAAGAATGTTTTGGCAGTTCCCTGTTCCAGCTGTAGTGAGCAGGAAGCTGATGCAGCATCTTTGTTGCTGACAAACAGCTGGAAGATCTGAGCCAACAAAAACAGCAATGTACATGTACACTGTATGTTGGAGAACCAGCCACATACTGACTATGGGAATGAGCCCTTTGGCCAGAGGACAGGATTTACATAAGGAACAGAAACACTACAGTTTAAATCACGAGCTCAACAGTATCCCCAGTTGATTTTTGGAGACTATTTTCACTACAGACTTTCTCCACCTCTGCAGCTCTACTCTGCAGCTACCCCTGGAGTTATTTCATCTCCACTGGGCCTGAGTTCAGCTCTGATTTCAGTTCAATAGAAATTTAATTTATGAAGCATATCTTGGACCCCTTCGTGTCAACAATTTAGTTCCCTTTTTTTTTTTTTCTTTTCCTTTTTTTAAATGAGGAAAGTCTCACACCGTGCAAGCACATCTCCTGAAGCTCTGGGCATTTATATGCAGGACTGAGCTGGGGACTGTAGCTGACACACATCAAAGCAACTATGCCTGCACCAAGCCACATCAGGTCACACAGTCCGAACAGCTACAGTCTCTATTATCACCTCAAGGAGCTCCACTTCGAGCTGGACGCTGCAGAGCAGATCCAGCCTCCCACGTACCAACAGTCTTCAAGCCACACAGCCTTTGCCCACAATACCCTTTAACAACGCTTAGAGAAACAAGGAAATGCAAGAAGCTGAAAGCAAGACCAGAGCTCTACGAGCACTCCGGGCAGCGTACCAGGCTGACCACGAAGCGCTGCTTTAGCGAGTACTGCCACCAATAGGCCGATGAAGGCTTGGGGTCATTTGTCTACACTTCAGTTCTGCCAGTATAGACAGACACGTTGTCTGCCTCAATCCCGCCCTTCAGCTGACATAGATTGGAAATGTACACTGTGTCATCACATCAGCAAAATTCAACTTGCCACTGTATATCTTTCCACTTAAAGAACTAATTTAAGCTGCAGCTCCAACAGGAAGCTTACTGATATACCTCTACAAAGAAAAAGACTTACAGTATAATAAATAAGCTGCAATACCGAGCTCCCGTATAGCCATATTCACAGTGCATTTACAGCGTTATGCCTTTTTTTTTTCCCCCAGCTCTTAGTGTTCCAATTTGTTTTCCAAGATACTGAATGGCTACATTTCCCAAATTTGAAAGCTCCCACTTCTTGCACGCCAGTTCTTGAAACATAATTCACTTGGCTGGCACAGTTACACTGAAGTAACTTACAGACATTCCACCAAATTACATATTTTCCAGTCTGCACAAACCTCCTGTTTTTCCTGTTTACCTGTAGAAACCTCAAGTTCTTCTACCACAAAGAGATTCCTTTCCTTCCAATCTCCTATCTTCTGAGAAGTTCTGATTTTGGATTTTCTCTCAGGCTGCCTTATACAGTTGAATAATTAGCACCCCCCAGCTTCTTCTATCATCCACACAACCCTGAGTTTTACTTAGAGTTACTTTATGTACCCTGTGAACTTTAAAAATGTGAGCTTTAAACGTTTAGGAAAGCAAATTATGAAGAATGGCAAGACCGCAATCTAATTGTGAAGAAAATCTTAAGAAAAGTAGTATGAGTGACATGTAACATCTGTAATATGATCTGGGCCATCCACAGAAAATCTTGCTAACACTCAGCCACCTCTTCTCCCCAACCCAGACATGACAGCACTGGGAAGAAGCTTATTTAATGATTTCCAATTTGTTACTAAGAAAGCTGGTGCCCAGTCAGCACAGAATGGCTCTACATAAAACCATTGGCAAAAAAAACCAGCACTGGGCATGACAGCTGGCAATCAGCAGATCCAGTGAGCAAAAAATGCACCTTTCTAGCAAATGTGAGGCCTTTTCATGACACTGTTAAAAGGGTTAAACACATTCCCAGACATTCTGCTTTCCCCATATATCTGATGGAGCTTAGAAGTATCAGCTGCAGCTCACTGGTCCATCTTCAAATCCACCTGGTTCTTCACTTAACTGAAGCTACTATTTGTTTTTTACTACTAAAGGTAATTGCCATCAATACTGTATAGCCAGAAGTAAGGTAGCAACTACCACACTATCATATTCTGCAAAGGTTTCCTGTCCATGAATTACTGCAGCAAATTATCCAAATTCAAAACTTGGTAAATAATTGAGATTTTATAAGTCTGACAGCTTAAAAAAAACCCCACAACTAACTTAACAGGAAACTATCTGTATCTTCTCCTTTGCAACTCTTTTATGGTCCTGTTCTCTCCTTCCTTCCAGCTGCGCATGAATGAAAGAGGGCAGTACCTGCCGTTTTAACCAAAACCAGCGCTCCTGCTAATTTCTAACCTTCCCTTGTCAATCTAGTCGTTTGAAGGTCTGTGCATCTTTCCACACAATACCAGAAACAGCTACAATAAAGTTGGCCATACGGATCATCTATTAAGGAAAGTATTGTTTTGCTATTACCTGTCAGAAAGGTAATGGATGTACACGATTAAAAGCAAATGAAAAGGAATTTGAAACTGGAATTCGTCACGTAAACAGCGTGACAGAACTCTAAATCCATCCTAAACTACCAGACAAAATGGATAAACGTTTTCACAATGGAAAAAGCATTATCAAGCAAGAAAAACTTGCCTCTCAAGCTAAGACTTACTCTCAAGAAGTATCTAGGAGGTTTGACACAATATATAGGAGGTGGGGCAAACATTCTCATTACAGAGGAATGTCTATACAGTTCATTAGAAACAAAATTCACAGACACCTCGTGAGTTTTTACAAAAATGTACTGAAAATACCCTGGTTACCTAAATGTACTATAGAAAATAAACATTGTAAATATTTTTTAGAAGGACTGACTGTGCAAAATGCCTGATTAAATATTGCTGGTGATTTTCTAGCCATTACCAAGATTTCATTTTAGTTTTTGAAACAAATTTCAAGGAAAGTTTCAAGATACTGGGCATACAGAGTAAGTAAAATGATTTAATTAATACTATAAAAGGCTGATTTAATTAACTTGTCCTGAGGCCTTCTTCCCTCAAACTGGTCCTGGTGCTTTTATTTGCTCTCTAATGCAACTGAGCTTGTATTCTGTGACTCAGAGGTGCTTTTATCTGCTTAGCACTTCCCTCACTCATCTGGTACACCTGAAGGGGAAAGCCTGCAAGCTTTCACAGCTTTCCTATCTTACTTAGACAAGCTACTACAGCCCTAACTATAGACAACAAAACCTTTTCTTGCATACTGCATTATGATGCAATTAGAAAGGGTCCTGATAGATCAACAGATAGGAAATAAAAGAATGAGAATTAACTAATGGGCTCACTCCAGGAAATGTCAAGACACTGATCAAATATAAGTAGTAAAGGTGGGCATCTTCTTATCGTCTGGGAAGCTTACAAAACATCTTGGCTGCAGGTTTAACGTTTCTCATGCAGATGTCTATGTTACTGCTGGTCCTAAAGAGCACACTAGCAGCAGTCACTAAATGAAGGGATTTAAAATAGGGAATACATCCACCTTAAATCTCTAATAAAGGAACACAAATAACAGAATTTTCCCTAATCTGCTTTCCCCAGCTTTCCATCCACAATAAACAGAAAGTCCAGACTTCCACAAAGCTGTTGTCGTTTACCCTTGAAGTTTACCTTCTATCTATAATTGTTCTCAAGCTCTTACAGCTTGCCTAGCTGGATAAGAAATTGCTAAATGAGCTAGCTATCTGATTTGAAGCACAAGACTTCTGGACTCTCTCCTTCTAAAGCTGGGGCAATAACAGGGTTTAAATCTGTACAAATCAGGGTGCCACAGCTCTGCATACTTACACGAAGAGATGCCCAGCAGGCAGGGGAGAGGAAAGCACAAGGACAACACAAGGTATGCTTTGGGTTTGGTTTACATCCACTCCAGCTGAATCATGTACAGATCACTGGAAAGCAGAGGAAAAAGTGTATACACTGAATCAGCTATTCCTCTACATGCTCTTTACTCTTGATGACCAGGCACTCAAAAATTTCAAAAATCCCACTTAGAAGTTAGATAACGAGTTTCTTCCTCATCAAAAGTCCAAATCATCATGCTGCCAAGAACATACCTTTTTGTTAAGATGGAAGTTTTGTTTTCAGTAAATCTATCCATGAATAGAGAGTAACTATCTGGGATTTGAGGAATTTCTATATTGTCAGTCTTCATGACTGCACTGAAATCTCACAATTTCTCCTAAAGGCTCAGATCATGCAGTCCTGCAATGGCATAGGTTCAGATATGGTTTTTAAAGTGTTTTGGATTCCTGAAATCATTGTCTCAGAGCCCTCTCTGTGAGCTCAAACACCAACAGAAAATAACCCCCATTGATCTCACCCCAGAAACAAAAAGAATCTCTAATTTTAAGCTGTTCCATCATGTCAGGGAGGGTTGACTTATACTTTAAAAAATAAGTAGAGTATTAAAAAAACCTTTCCACCTTCAAAGCAAAGCCATGTTTTACATGAGAAAATCTATTCTCTAGAAGATACATTGAAAAGTAATATAAAGTATGTCTAAACTATTGTTCAGACAAAACCTATTTCCTGACCAACCCTTCCAACCTATATCTCAAATACATGCAGCCTCATACTGCTGTCAGGGGACAGGCTGATGAGACTGTATATCCCAGGTCATCAGAATTACTGTGGCTAGAAGCTGCAATGGATTTCTTAATGAGCTGAAATCAGACTGCTGAAGAATTATAGCTGAAGCCACAGATGCTCTATTATGCTCTGATGGCCAGTACTCTCTCTGTAGGCACTATTTAAAAAATGTTGGAACTTGGTAGAAATTTTTTCTATTAGCTTCAGCCTCTGATCTGTATCTCCCTCCAAATACACTATGAAGCTGCAACCTATACAAATTATAGATACCACCACTTACTGCTACTCATCTTGTCCCAGTAAAAAGCCAGATGGAGGACTAAGCAAAAACCAAACAAAATATAAGAACAGCTGAGAATGAGATTATTCCCAGCAATATGCAATTTAGGTGAAGTCTTTGGGTTCCTGGCAAACCGCCCATGAGAATGTTGCTTAAGCCAACTTGAATACTTCTGACGTATGGATGTTTCCAGAAAGACACCAATTATGGAGTGCTGCAAGATCAAATTAATGGGACTAAAAAATTTAAACAAGAGAAGAAAAAGCCAGCACTGGACTTAAAATTTTACAAATACTGTGAGTTTTCCTAGCTACAGCTGAGTTATCCATGACCCTGAAAACAGTTTGAACTCTTAAGTATTGACTCATTCCTGAGTCAATCATTCATTCATTCAGCCTAAAATAAATAAATAAATCAGAAAATTTAAACTTGTGGAAATGAAGCAGCTTTGATTTCTTTTTAATAGCCTCGGATATATAAACTAATAACAGATGACATAGATTCGCTGAAATGCCCATCAATCTTACATGTTCCACATCTTAATTCTAAAGTAGGTTGTCAGTTCTACAGAAGGCAGGGGGAAAAAGCCCACATTAAACAGCATCTGTTGTACTTGTAAAAGTTAATTGACATTTTCTTTTTTGTTCTCTTTCTTCCCCCCACCCATTTCTTTTTTTCCCTTCCTCTCCAATGGCCCCTTTGCTGATATAAACCAGTAATGTTCCTCAGGGCTCAATTCTAGGGCCAATTCTGTTCAATATTTTATCAATGCTCTGGATGCAAGACTTGAATGCACCATTAGCAAGTTTGCTGGTGATACCAAACTGGGAGGTGCTGGTGACTCTCTGGAGGGACAAGAGGCCTTGCAGAGGGATCTGGACAGATTAAAGCATTGGGCAATCATCAGTGAGATTAAACTTAACGAGAACAAATGCCGGATTGGGGAGCAGCCCTGCAGAAAGGGGTCTGGAGGGCTGGTCGGCACCAGGCTCAGTGTGAGCCAGCAGTGCGTGCCCTGGCAGCCGAGAGGGCAAACCCCATCCTGGGGGGATCCAACACAGCCTGACCAGCCGGTCAGAAGAGGGGATTATCCCGCTGTATTCAGCGCTGGTGCGGCCCCACCTGGAGTACTGTGCGCAGTTCTGGGCCCCACCACGTCAGAAGGATGTGAAGGTCCTTGAATGCGTCCAGAGGAGGGCAACCAAGCTGGTGACGGGGCTGGAAGGCATGTCCTGTGAGGAGCGGCCGAGGACTCTGGGTTTGTCTGGTTTGGAGAAAAGGAGGCAGAGGGGCGACCTCATTGCTCCCTACAGCTTCCCGAGGAGGGGACGTGGAGAGGGAGGTGCTGAGCTCTTCTCCCTGGGATCCAGTGAGAGGACGCCTGGGAATGGTTCAAAGCTGCGTCAGGGAGGTTCAGACTTGACGTTGGGAAACATTTCTTGACTGAGAGGGTGGTCAAACCCTGCAACAGGCTTCCTAGAGAGGGGGTCGATGCCCCCTGCCTGTCGGTGTTTAAGAGGCATTTGGACAATGCCCTTAACAACATGCTTTAACTTTTGTTCAGCCCTGAAGCGCTCAGGCAGTTGGACTAGATGATCCCTTCCAACTGGAACTATTCTATTCTAATCTAGTCTAGTCTAGTCTATGTTTCTTTTTTAACTTCTGTCTGTTAAGTTTCTTCAAAAACTTCTGAAATCCTAAGTCCCTGGCCACTTATAATTAATACAGCATAAAGCTGTACTATCCCCCTTTTTAGAGCCTTACCACACCATTAGCTAGAACTCCTTATAAGCTGTCAGCTCCAGAGTCATTTTCAGATCAGCTAGTCCTGTAAGAATGCTATTAGAACAATATATTGGGTACTTAAGCAAAACCTAAGTAAGAATTGCCAGGAACAGGTGCCAACTACAGGCTATAGCGAACAGAACTATTGTTCACTTGCATCTCATTGTACTGCATTGCTCATCATTGCTGGCCCCAAACACATCTTGCCACAGTGATGCACGAACTTGTCACCTCAAAATTAGGCTGCTGTGACCTACATGGTGTGAGGCCGTCCAGGCCCTGCAGCTGGCAAGGAATGCTGAGGCTCATTTATGAGGTGGCATGGTGCCACTTGAGTGCATCGGGCTCATGTTTCAAGGATCTGTCCTTGTAAGTTTAAAAATTCAAAGTTCTGATTTTAATCTTTACAGTCACATTGCTTGAGAGAGAATTATCCAAGAGACTGAGCCCCACTGACAACTGCTGACGTAACAACTCGGCCTTGGAGATAAACAGAAGGAAAGTACCAAAAGGGGGTTCTCAAACACAGGTTCTTGATTTGGTTTGTTCATGTCCACTGAGAGTTCAGCACAGTTTAAATTCATTTGGACACACAAGGACATTCTTTCTCACTCCCCCAACCTTTCCTGAACTTTAGCAAAAGGATGGGTTGGAGATTAGGGGTGACTAATTATAAACAGTCCTTTCATCTGCATTTCCTTTGTCAATAAAGGACCTATACTGCAAAATATGTTCTTACAGACTTTCAGTAAACACAACCTTGCTGTTAAAAGAACCCACAAACCCCAAACAAAACCTTTTTAACAAAAACCCATTTCCCATGCAGCTATTCTGACCATCTCACCTGACTACTGAAGCAATTGAGAGCACATGATTTCACTTAGTAGCTCCTCTCTGACAATCATCACTTCTAGTTCAGTTTTTTGGAAAAGTGTTTCAGAAAGACTTGCCAGTTTTGCTTTAGTTACTTCCAGTTAAGGATGTTCAAATCTATTTTGAACCAATGCAATCACCAGAAATTCATAAAGTCACTAAAGGAATCATTAGCACAAAAATCACACACTACCCATTCCTATAATCACATAACTGTCTGCATATCTCTTGGTTTACATGTAAGAACATGATGGCCCCATTCAGCATAAAAAATAGTTTACATATCCAGTTAAAATAGAGGTGCCACTGCCAATCCTTTTCTGTTCCTCTAAAACCATGTAATTTAAGTGTATTATCAAAATGCAGTAACCTACCTCTTGAAATATCTTCAAAAGCTCCTACACCCAAATCTTCTAATACCATCTTTCTAGAAACCACTGAAAACAGTTTTCATTATTAAAAAACTGAATTCTTTTCTTCTCATTCAAAACAATTCCCACCATTTCCTTTCATTTTTATAACCTGCAGTTAAAAAACTATCCCAGATATTTCTTAAAGTCTAAGGTATTTCCTACAACTAAGAAGACATGTAGGTCAGATTATAAGCTACTGAATAGATAGATACATTACAAAAATATTTACCTTCATACAGAAGGAAGTAGCTATAAGATTACTTTAGGAACAGAGACACATAGTGCAGATGTGCTGATCCACAGCATCCTATGTCACTAAGCAGCAGGTAATATCTGAGTGGATTAGATACCAGCATTACTACTAATTATTTCCCACATTTTTACATATGGGAAATACACTAAGCAACCATAACAGAGTTCATCTGTGAGAAGTTCATGCACTGTATGACTCGTGTCAAAAAGAAGACTTCTTGCAAACACATTTCTTTTTGGGTTTTGGGTGTTTTGTTTTAATATGGTTTACAATCATTGCATATGACCCAGAATAAAAATTACTATGACAGGGTTGGTTGTGGGAAGCTGTAACTAATCACAAGTCAAAGCTGATCGAAAATAAAATGCTTGTAGTTTTGCCTCATTCTTAGAGAATGACCTTATCATGCAACAAATAAACCCATTGTGCACTGCTCCCTTTCCCCCAAAAAATCCTCTATAAAAATGAAATGTAATATTATGCCACTTGGCAATGTATCAGGATTTATTGCCTGTAAAAGGACAGCTAAAGTCTGTGCCAGATGCTTCTTTATCAGAAAACTAAGAGAAACTGGAGCAAGACAGAGGAGGCTTTTGTTATTGCTAATGCTTCCATGTTTGTTCTCAGGAGCTTGACACCCTTAGGGAGGAAGAGACCATTACATTAGTTCCTCACAGACTTAACTAACTTACAAGGAGAATTTACGCTATTCAGATCACCAGCCAAACGGACACAGTGGTGCTGTTACAGACAGCAGTCCAATTCATTTTATACTGAAAGAAGCACAGGGGCAAACAAGCAGTACCTAGTTGCTGCTGCAAAACTCTCCCACTGGGGGAGTGTTTCTCAACTCCTGATTTTCCAGAGATAGTGGGATTATGGAGGAAAGTTCACATATTTCATGACTTCCTCATATACTGCCACACCAGACTGTACAACAGAGGAAAAATGGCTATCGCTCCGCTGTCCCCATCCCACCCAGACAGACTGCAGTGGAGTTCAGGAAGAAATCCAACATCTTCCTCACAATGCAGAGAGAAGAGATTCAAGGTGGAAGAGAACAAGACTCATGGCCTACCACAGGACTTTTTCACCAGCTTGATTTGTTTCACTCCTTCTGACTGCCACGGTCTAGCCTGCTTTATGCTACACGGCACAGTAGTGTGCTGGTAAGCTGTGCTGGGTTGGTCTGGGGTAGTTAGTTTTCTTCTTAGTAGCTTGTATGGGGCTATGTGTTGGATTTGTGCCGAAAACAGTGTTGATAATTCAGGGATGTTTTCGTTACTGCTGAGCAGTGCTTACACAGAGCCAGGGGCTTTTCTGCTTCTCACCCCACCCCACCAGCGAGCAGGCTGGGGGGCCACAACAAGTCGGGAGGGGACACAGCCGGGACAGCTGACCCCAACTGTCCCAAGGGATATTCCAGACCATTCCATATGACATCATGCTCAGCACGTAAAGCTGGGTGAAGAAGGAGGAAGGGGGGCGATGTTCAGAGTGATGGCATTTGTCTTCCCAAGTCACCGTCAGGCGTGATGGAGCCCGGCTTTCCTGGAGATGGCTGAACACCTGCCTGCCCGTGGGAAGTGGTGAACGAATTCCTCGTTTTGCTTTGTGTGCGTGTCTCTTGCTTTACCTATTAAGCTGTCTTTATCTCAAGTCATGAGTTTTCTCACTTTTACCTTTCCAATTCTCTCCCCCATCCCGATACAGGGGGAGTGAGCGAGTGGCTGCATGGTGCTTAGTTGCCAGCTGGGGTTAAGCCACGACACAAGCAAAGCTCAAACAAGATCAAAATAAAAGCTGATGGTGTAGGAGAGGTAAATGGTAACGAATGGTAGCACAATGTTCTATGTCAAAAACATCAAAGCTTTATATTTTTGGAAAAGGACTGTTTCCTTTAAATTCTCAAACACTAGAGGAAGCTGTAAGGGACTATAAAAATCTAAACTTCTGTAAGAACTTTTCTCCTGAGAACACAAAGTAACTGCTGCCAGGACATTGCATAACCAGGCAAAAAACGAAGCAAGCTACTAAAAGGCTAGCCTTCCAATCACTCATATTTTAAATAGGAATGAAGCAAGGGAAAAATACAAAAGCAAAGCTTATTTATCTACTACGACCTTTAAATACAAAACCTTAATATTAAAATATAGAAAGTGCCTACTACAAAGTGATTTATTTTACAAGAGCCACATATGATGAAGGATGACCTATTAAGCAGTCAAGCTCAACTGCAATCTGCTCTCAAATGTCATCAGAACAGCAGCGTCTTTCCACCCAGTCTATTCCCTACATACAGCCACAGTTTCATCTATTAAATATAATGATAAAAATAGCCAATGAAGGTTTATCACTCCTTTTTGTCCTATGAAGGCAATGCAGTTCAGAGAGAGGGAGCAGGGGTTTACCCTTGACTGTAAGTCATCAAATAATTTACAACTGGTTTAATTTCTGCACATCTACGAACAGTGAGATTGCACAGTGACAGTTTGGGGCATAATCACAACCCAACAATTAAGCCTCACAGGAAGAAAATTTGGCCCTTGGCAAGTTCTCTTCTATTGTTTATAAAATAAAGCCTACTGTAATCTCTCCATTTGCAAGGCTGGCAGTTAAGAACAAAATAAAAATGCTACAGTTTTGCTCATTTTAATTGGTTCCTTCTTGTGATCCAGAACCAATAAGAGAAAGAAAAGTGCTCTACTACTGCATATTTTTAGAATCACTTCTATGGAAATCCAGCTCTTACTGAAGTAGTACTATGGCACCATCCAAAAGTCAGGCAGCCCTGCACTTAGCAGAACCCCATAAGAAAAAATTAAGCAAGCATCAACTATTTTCAAAATCTGACCTATCAATCAGCACAGGCTGGTGAGAATGCTTATGTTATGTCCAAAACTGCCAAGGAAGTGTCAGAGATAATAGATACTCTCTGCAACATGATAAGGAAATGATGGGAGAAACCAAGCAAAGGCAAAAAAACTGCAGCACTTTCAGGATATCACAACAAAAAGAGACAGACAAAGGCATTCCATTCTCAGTGACTCTAGCTCAGGCCTTTCTTTCCTCAAACCTCGGAAAACTGCAATCCATAGTTTTGCATCAGTGTCAGCATCACAAGCTAAACCACCCAGTCCACTGTCTGAAACCAGTCTTTTTTTTTTTTTCTAGTTTTTTTTCTCCAAAATAATAAATTATACATTTTTTTCTGTTATTAATTGTGCCTATAGCTTAGGTATTTTAATTCTTCTCTCCACCTCTGAAAGCTAAAGAAAAGCTTTTGATAAAAATAGACAAGATTTTCTTATAACTACACAATTCCACAAGCTTAGCTTGAAAGAGAAAAGAGTATGTCCTTATGGTCACTACAAAATTGCTCGGGTGCACTATGTCCCTAAGAGAGGTGCAGGTTACTTTTCAGATCACATAATCGGTAGAGAGGGAAACAAATCATCTGACACCAAGTCAAGGAAAAATCAGATTAATCTCTTACACTAATCATAAGAGACAAAGAGTTCGTTTCTCAGAGACTTACTCATACTATCTTGTTACTGTTCCAAACACCATTCAAAGTTCAAGTGCAAATAAACATTTGATCACTCAGCTGCTGAAAAATATTGTTCAACACTTGCAGTAAGCGTAATGAATTCAAAACAGGAAGGGGGGAAATAAAACCCCAAAAGATACATAAGCAACCAACTCACAGGACAGAATAGATTCTTACTTTACAGCCAGAACAGATGAATATCACATCTCTGACAATACACCCTTGAAACAACTTAGAGAGTACCATGTTTCACAGTATTTCACCACACTTTCTTATTTAAAATGCAGTGTTTCCAATTTTAGGTTTAAGCCAAGAAGAACTCTTGTGGCAATTTTCACATGAGCTCTGAAAATAATCACTTTTAACTGTTTTGACCTTTCCTTTCTAAAGTCTTCATATTGGATTATGTTTTCTGATTGCTGAGAGGGTAGAATAACATCTGGAAGGACAGGAGTTGCCATTTTGAAGCTCTGCTAGGGAAAAAAAGGTGACTTTAAAGCAAAGCATAGAATAAGGAAAGATTGACTCAAGTGTTTTGGAATTTAATTTAAAATTACATACCAACAAAACCTACAACATTCACTGGAAGTGCTACAAAATAAATTTTTAGTTTCTTGAGAAAAATTAACAGAAGAGATCTTTAATACCTTCCCATCTCTGGCATCTCTCTCCTTGTTTCAGAAACAAGGTGCTTCAAAACACCCATCTAATCCTACAGGAAGTACAAGCAGTATATCTTCATAGCTACTAAAATGCGAAACTATTCTCCCTCCTTGACTGCTGATCAGTCTAACTGCATGGTAGAGCTACAAAAGCACAAAGAAAGCTAGGAAGTTAAAAGCTAGATTTTTAGGTTTTAAAAGGACTGAAAGAAACAAAGCAAATTACTTCCTAAAAATAAATATTGTATAATAGGTGGCTAACAAAACTCCTTTCTTCTGGTAATGAAAAATGACAACTCTTCTCCTAAAGTTGGTTTTCTGAAAGAACTGAAGTGTTTCAACCGCCCTCTAGTGTTAAAATTAATGCAAAGGCTAGCCAAGAGGAAGACTGAAAAATTAATTAAGAAATTAATTATTATGGTGTCTTGTTAACCTCTGTAAAGCTAAAAATTAAAAAGCAGATTTTTAAAAGAACAGTAGGTTTTCAAACCTTCTTTGTAAGGTGCAATTCTGCTCATCAGCAGCTGGCTTCTGCCCCTCAGCAGCTGGCTACGTGAAATTACGGGAGTTTTTTTTACTCAGATTCAGCCCTACATTTCTATGAAAACTGAAAACAGTGTCCAAGGAGAAGTTCTGTCTGATGCTAAAGAAGGAAATGATTAGAATTTTAAAAGATAAAAGAATCATTTATTTCCACAGCCCAAGCTTTAAGATAAGCAAACATTAAAACTAAAGGAGAACTACTGGCTTTTATAATTCACTTTATTTAAAATAAAGTGTTTATATATAAGCATAGCTGAAAGAGTCTCCTTCTCCTCCTCAGGCCCCACATATGAATTTTAACTTGAGTTTAACTAGCATGCAGAACAAGAAAAGCTCAGAGGGAAACCTTCTCTGAAGGGCATAAAGCCCTTTAGCAGCAAATTAAATGAAATCCTGAGCACCAGTAACAAAATAAAGTTAATATGCCAAAAAGTGAGACTCCTAAGAATATTAGGTACTTATACAAGAAAGAGTCATACAAGTATACAAGTAACAGATAAGCTATATAATGGGCTAAAATACGAAAATACAGATCAAGGATTTAATTACTAGGAAAAAAAATCGCTACCACATTTGGATTGCTACATCAAATTCAGCCAGGGTTACTACTGAAGGAGTCGGGGCCCAGCCTAAAGCTGGATATAATGCACATAGTTCAATGGAAATCAGCAGATCCATTATTCATGGATGGGTTTGTTGTATGCAATACAGAGCTTTTACTCTCCGCTAGTACTGACCAAGTTTGCTGCAGAACCAGTGACAGTGTAATCACACCGAGACAGTGCTATTCCTGATTAATTAATCCTGCTGAGAGATAAGGGTGATTAGCTCAGCTGTAACACTGTAATAACACACCTACTCCTCTTTCAGGACTTAGATAATATCTCCACCTGATACCATAGGTGTACTACTTCAGCCAGCAATAACCGAGGATTTTCTGAACACAGTGTCTGGTATTACATGTGTAGTACTGTCTTTGCAAGATCGGGGATTGTATTTACGGTAGCCTGCCAGCAGGCCTGTCACATTGTTAAAACCTGTATTACATCTAGTCCAGACCTGGAGTCTCAGGAAAGTCAGTAGACTGGGTTGGAATGAGTAAACCAGGGAAGGAGAGGCTGGCAGGTCTTTGATGGCAACCTCCTCGAAGTACAAGAACAGTCTGTTCTACTACTCAGGAAATTAAGTATACATATAGGAGACTGGCTTGGCTAAACAAGGAACGTAGGACTGAGCTCTAATGCAAACAGGACATTCACAAAAGAAACAAGGGCAGGTTACAGAGGAGGAATACAGAAACCCTGCCTGGCATGTAGAGTGCTGCTAGGAAAGCCACAGCTCACCTAAATTTGAAACTGGCTAGGGACATTAAGGGCAACAAGAAAAGCTACATTAGCAGCAAAAGAGTAAATGACGAAAACATAGGCCTGCTGGGGGGCAGATGATATAGTCTCAGCAGATACAGATAATGCTGAGGTTCTTGCTGTCTTCCTTGCCTCAGCCTTCACAAGGAAGGTCTCAGGTCCCTATGTCTAGAGAGAGGGTTCAAGGAGGGTAAGGACTATGAGTAGCAGAAGAGAATCAAGTCAGCGATCTTGCAAAAAATCTCAACCCTGAAGACAAGATAGGATGCATTCTAGGGTGCCGAAAGAATCGGTCAATATAATAGCGAGACTGCTCAATATCATGTTTGAAAGCTTGTAGGGATCATGGTAGGTCTTCCACAACTGGAGAAAGGCAAACTTTTAACCTGTCCTCAAAAAGGGAAAAAGGATAATCCAGACAACTACAGGCTGGTAAACCTCACTTTGGTAGCTCACAGAGTCACAGAGGTTGGAAGGGGGCTCTTGAGATCATCTAGTCCAGCCCCCGGCTCACACAGGGTCAGCTACAGCAGGCTGCCCAGGATTGTGTCCAGCTGGGTTCTGAGTATCTCCCAAGACAGAGACTCTGCAACCTCTCTGGGCAACCTGTTCCAGTGTTTGACCATGCTCACAGTAAAAAAAAAAAAAAAAAAAATTTTTATTGCGTTCAGATGGGTTTTCATGTTTTAATTTGTGCCCACTGCCTCTTGTCCTGTCAGTGGGCGGTACTGAGAAGAGTCTGGCTCCCTCTTCTTCACCCCCCCGCCCCATCAGGTATTATATACATTGATAAGATTTTCCCCCCTTGAGCCTTCTCTTCTCCAGGCTGAACAGTCCCAACTCTCACAGCCTCTCCTCGTTTGATGGATGCTTCAGTCCCTTACTAATTTTTGTGGACTTTTTCTGGACTAGCTCCAGTATGTCCATATCTTTCTTTTGCTGAGGAGCCCACAACTGGACACAGTACTCCAGATACGGCTTACCAGTGCTGAGCAGAGAGAAAGGGCCACCTTCCTCAACCTGCTGGAAATGCTCTTCCCAATGCACTCCGGAATGCTGTTGGCTGCTTTTGCCACGAGGGTGCATTGCTGGCTCATGGTCTGCTTGTCATCAGCCAGGACCTCCAGGACCTCAAGGTTCTTCTCTGCAGAGCTGCTTTCCAGGTCAGCCTATAGCATGTACTGGTGCATGAAAAAGGTATTCCTGGAATATATTTCTGGGCATATGCAGATGCTGTTGGTGAGTGGGAACAATCAACACAGATTTACCAGTGATAAATCACGCCTGACCAACTTGATTGCCTTATATGATAAAACGACTGGATTTGTGGACAATGGGAGAGCACTGGATGTCATTTACCTCAGCAAGTCTTTTAACAGTCTCTCACAGTGCTCTTGTTACCCAAATTATGACATTACAGTCTGGATGGGTGGACAACTAGATAGGTAAAAAACTGGTTGGAAGGTTGGGCTTGAAGAATAGCGGTTGAAGTATCATGCTCGATGATGGAGGCCGGCAACCAGTAGAGTATTGCATGGGTCTATCTTGAGGCTTGTCCTGTTTAACATCTTTACCAATGACCTGGAGAAAGTGACACAGTACCCTCTCATCAAGTTTGCAGAAGACAGCAAACTAGGGGATGCAGTCAGTATGCTCCAGGGCAGGGCTACCATTCTGAAGGACCTAGACATGCCAGAGGAACAGGCCATCAGGAAAGGACTTCTGCTGAAAAGGATTTGTGGGTCCCAGTGGACACTAGGCTGAAAAGGAGTCAGAATTACACTGTGAGAAGCTTACCGGACTGTATCCACAGGAGCGTACACAGTAGATAATGGAAGCAATTCTTCTCCTTTACTCAACACTGTACTAAATCTGGTTTTGGGCCTCCAGTATAAGAAAGATGTTGATAAACTTGAGCAAGTCCTGCCAAAGGCCACCAAGGTGCTCCGGGAGCTAGACCACTGGACCTGTGAGGAAAGGCTGAGGAAACTGGGCTTGTTTAGCCTGAGAAGGCTTTGGGGGAACATAATAACAGACTTTCATTTCCTAAGAGAAGGTTACCAAGAACACAGAGCCAGGCTCTTTATCAAGGTATATGGCAGGAAAACAAGAGACAATAAATCGAAGTTACCACAGCACATAAAAAAATCACTGGTCTGAAGTACTGGAACAGTTGAAAGCTTGTGGAATCTACATCCATGTAGGTTTTCAAGACCCACCTGGACAAAGTCTCAGCAACCTAGTCTGAAGTCAGCATTGATCTTGCTTCGAGCAGAGATGGGCTAGATGATCCCTGGAGGTCCCTTCCAACCTGAATGATTCTGCAAGTGATGTCACCTCATAACCCTAACCACAAGGGAATCAGGAGTATCATAGATTCAAAGCCCTTTCTGATAGCAACATCACAAACATCAATATTTATTTATTTTTGGGTGCCCACCACTCTGAAGCAATTGCATTTATAAATGCTTTTAAAATGGTATTTGAAATGGCATTAACATCTGGCATATGCCTATACCAGGGTTTCCTGTTCTGCATTCACAAGGAGTGCTGGCATATGTTTGTAGCATGGAGGAATGTTTGGGCTGCCCACCCACAGCTTATGTACTTAGTTAGCAGCATTTGTTTCAAGAAAATGTAAATCAGTGCCCCCACTCCCTGCCTGTGCTTCCTTCAGTGCAAACATACTGACATGGGTACCAAGATGCATAAGGTTGTATCAACACAAGCTTTTAATCCGGCTGGAAGCAAGTCTTTGGAAAGCTTCCATGACACAGATGGCTTGGCTTGTGTATCACCTCTGTAATGCCATTATCCTTACCGTATCTGCTCCATAAGATACGGTAGCATCTTAGCCTCCATGAGCATGAAGGCTGCCAGTTGTAGAACAGTGTCAAGTATCTGACCACAATAGTCAATGATAGGACCCACATTTAGTGTCATTAATCTAGATTAAAACTTCATGTCAATCATGAGTAGACTTGCTGACACAAACTCTGAGAGCAGCAATAATCCAGCAGGGCCAAACTAAATCACTGCCTGGAATGCACTGTCTGATGTAATACTTGGCTTTCAGTTGCTCCCATGACTCCCAGTTACACATATAGAAACAGTCACCCACATTACACAGCTACTTTTGTTCAGCAGTTTTGTGAAATCTGTCAAAAAATTCAATGCTGTTCACACCAGTATCAGCATTACATCACAGTAAGCACCCCAGATCTCTGAAGCACAGTTCAACATTTAGGAGGACAAAAGATAAATACAGTTTTAAAACAGAGAATGATGTTTATATTTCATAGGAATGTCGAAGTCTCTAAAGTAGAAGAGACCAGAGTTCATCCAGTACAGAAGTTTCAAAATCACTTTGCTCAGCTACATACTTTTATGGCAACACTGCTGCTTTATGCACATTCTCAGCAGGATGATATATTCCGTTGCATGGGCATGCTCAGATACCACAACCAGCACATGTACCATCCTTTGGGAATCTCCGAGTTAGTACAGTGTCTAGTCTGGCATCCATCCACTTTTACAAAACAACTCATCTAACCCCAAGGCCATTTCCCATCATCTTTGTTGACTGTCCCACAGCTGTGGGCAGACTAATTCCTCAGGGGCCTGCAGCCCATTTCCTTTCTCTCTTTTTCCTGACACTCCCATAATGCACCCCCCATTGCATGACAGAAGTTACTGAAATGGGAAGAAAATGCCTCCGTTTTTGCTGAATAATAAACACGCATCCAATCGCATGCAACAAGCTTCCCATCACGTGGTGAGCAGAAGTTCACCGGTCCCTCGACAGGAACTTTGTGAGCACCGTGGTCAGATCGGAGCCGACACACCATGATGCACAGCCTGCTTGTGCTTCACTTAAGAAAATATTAGATCATGTGCAGTCTTGAAATGCCAAGTGCTATACTCTTACAGGAAGGGACAAGAATCTCATAGCAGTCAGTGAAGAGAGAAATTGTTCCCACTTGAAAATCCCCAATTAAATCTATTCTCCACCTATTAAGTTCAAGAGCTGAAACCAAACATTTCATAACCCTCTCCAGGTAGGATTTCTTGAGTATTATATTTAGGTATTCATTAACTCACTGTACCCCCAAACTGTTTTAAAGGCACTAAACTCACAGCCCTATGATCAACCTTGATGATGACTTCTACAATCTATAATGATGATATGCTGTATGAAAAGAAGTACACAATTTTCTCTCATTGTTTTTTCCCATCTTTGAGTTTCAGTGAACCTCCCCTTCTTGCACGTGACAGAAAGCAATCAAAAGCTTTAAGAACCTTGGAAGACTACCAAATTAAAAGATACGACAGCATGTATAATAATACTGTGAATTTTCAATTTTAAGTACTTACTTCATATGTTTGTTCTGATTGGGTATCCATGGAATTATGATAATGCAAATAATACAAGTGCATAAGGTGAATTAACAGATGTTATTCTGAAACAAGGGTACACAAATACATCTACAGCTTTCTGTAAATTGAGTACAGAGAACAAAAAGTGGAAAAAGTCACACTAAACAGTGTCAGTATTTTAACCTATAAAAATGTTGATTAGTCTTTTTCTCTCTCTTTACATATCCCCCCCCCTTAAAAGAGAAAATTTCCATGCCTATACTACTTTATTTCTTTCCACATACTGCTACTATCTTCTCATTCATCTAATGTTCATCATCCTCATTTAATATATTTCAAATTGGGTAGCTCTGGATGCTTTAACAAACAGGAATTTGTCTGAGCTTGGCTGGATTCCCTCAACTGTACCCTCATCCACCAGTTGTAGAAGACTGGTACTAGCCAACTGTAAACCACTGTTCCTGAACAAGTAACAATTGTTAAAAAACAAAACAAAACAAAACAAAAAAAACACAACATAGAGTTTAGTCTATGTATTGTTCTGTGCTGCTATCAAAGGAAGCACTCCCATGAAAATACAAAAGCAGGAAACATTTAAAAAGTACATTCCTTGGCACCAGCTCTTTGCCAGCTTAAGTCTTCATTGCCTAGCGCATCATACCAATAAAGAAATAAAAGATGCACTGTGGGCAGCCTTAAAGCAAAAACAAACAAACAAAACCAACACAAAACAAACACAAACATCCACCCCTCCCCCCAAAAAACCAAACCAAACAACAAGCAGACTGAAGACTAAAGCAGCAAACACTTGTGACTTGTAAAAAAATCTTAACAAAGGTCAATGTTGCCCCCGACATTTTTATTTCAGCCATTAGCTTTGAAAGCCAGACATATACAAATGTCAGTTAAATGCCAAAGGTAAAATATAGTACACTTATAGAGCCATACTCACTGCCTTTCCACAAATTCTCTCTTTTTTTTTTTTAATTAAGCAACAAGGTTATAATAATAAATTACAAGGAAGGATACCAGTTTTGCTAGTGTACTAATTTTCTTATTCAAAACTGCAAAATATCAATATTCAGTTCATTCCTGGAGTCCTTTTCCCACCTTGCATGTCTCTGGAATGACCCAAACAGCACCAAATATCATAGGTGTGACTGGACAAAGAGCACACTTGACAGTTTTTCTGTATGAGGTCTCCCACACAAAATTCAACTCTTAGCCCATCTTTACTTTCTAGTAGGTCAACAGAACTTAGAATCACAAGCTACAAGAAAAAAAACAGGTTTAATAATGCATATTTGAAGCAACCCTGCTCACCATGCTTTAAGTTGTATAGCAACCATTAAAAAATTAACATCAAAATAGGGAAAAAAACCATACAAGTCACAACATGCAGCCTTCACTAACTTCTTCCCAACTGTTTCTATATTCTTTTTAATATGTACAAGCCATGTAAGAAAAAAGTAGGAAATGCTGTCAGAGAAGCATGTAACACTTAAACGTAATATTTAGGCTAAAAATAAATCCCTGGAGACAATATAAACTAATTGTTAGACATATTTTTAAAAGTACGCTTATAAAAAAGCAAATACAATTTAAAATCAAAAGCACTTTAAAAAATGACATCTGAAATGACCTAGTCTTCTGTTTTCACCTTAAATTGCACAAACACTTTCAAGATATTACAAAAATTAACATGACAAAAAGACATTAATAGTATGACAGAAGGATATCCATCATGATACGGTTTTGCCCAGTAACTTGTATTAACATACTTGTTATTTTCAGCAGTTTTGTGTGACAGGTCCATCACCCTTCAGCTTGTTTAGGCTGAGAACAATCCAAAATAACTACAGTGTCAACACTCCGTGTGTGAATGCTCATGCTGGAGACAGAGCCCCTGCAAAGTCTGATTGTGCTTTAAGCTTACTTTCTACCCAAATTCAAACTAACTTTTCTGTAAGGATGAGTTCAGGCTTTTGCAACTGCTCTCCACAAAGCTGTGTCATCTGTCCTGCTCGGAGTCACAGGCACCGAATTCTATTTCTGTTCTTAGCCATGCACGGTTCACTCTGCGTGCCCGCAGCTTCTCCTGTCATTCTTAGCACTGCTAGTAACGTACAGTCAAGCCTGACTTAATGCTCATCCCTGGAACAGACGGGAAAAATAAACACACAAAGGCAAACCAAATGCTAGCAACGTTGGGTTCAAGTTTTATCCATCTTGCATAGCATCAAATAGGTCAGCTCAAAATTTTTGCTGCTTAACCTCCTCCTGGTCCACATGACAGGCTTTTGTCAGCTGGTACGTCTTTCAGTTTCCATCTGACTTCATTGCCTGGCTTTGTTACTCAATACTTTATTAAAATCCAAATAGGTTTTATCAACACTCAATTCAATGCAATAATTAAATCAGATAGGGGCCTGGGATTTGCTTGATGCAGCCCACTTAGAAAAAGAAGTTTCCTGGTGAATTACTTTGGGGATTCTCTCCACAAGCGTCTGAAACCCACTACTGAGGCCAAATTAGAGGAAATACAATAGGCTTTCCATCGCTTATCCTGAGCTCTACATAGCAATAGTGCTTTTAAGCCATACTCTTCCCATTAATAATACTTTTTTGTGTTATCTGTCCTCTGATGTTGCACACCAAATCTTAGCTAACTGACTACTTGTTTCCTAATTCTCCCATTTTCCTTCTTAACATTCCTGGAGTGAGGACTTTAAAACCGGAAAAATTCTACGACACTAGGTCAATTAATCTCCATGTCAGCCTGAGGGCAATATCGAGGTAGGCAGTGAAGGAACTGGCAGGATGGAAAAGATAAAACAGCTGAGTAGCATCCTTTAGTCAAGAACAGCACAGGGCTGAGAACAAGCTAACAGCCTCCCAGTACTGCAATGGTAGGAACACAAAGGCAGAGTGATTAATTAGCTCGATAGAAGGGAAAGAACTAGGATAAATGGCTATTCTTGTTACCTACATATATCCCCAACATTTTTTCAAAAGCACTGAACTGTCAGCCCAAGCAATGGGCTTGGCAAAAGCCTTGGTAATGACTTCTACATTCCATAATGATACACTATACAAAAAGTATAGGGTATATCAGGAAAAGACTTGTGCCTCTGCCTGGGGGAAACCTAGCTGCCTGAGGGGTACTCAGCTGCCTGAAAATCTGCAGCAAATGAACAAAAGTGCCAGGAAACACATTAATAGGAAGTGATTTGATATTAGCTCTAGAGAGGGATGGAAAGTTTAAGGTTTTCCCCTCACCACCATCTCTAACTTCTGTGATACTACAAATGCTTCTGCTGAGTGACAGAGGTATCCTTTAGAAAATGATGGTGAGGAGATCAGGGCTGCTAGCAAGGAAAGCAAGTGCAGCTCCTGAAATTCTCACCTACATCCACATGGAGCTACAGACAGATACGTGACCTAATTTGTCTCCTACACTGAAGGAAATTGTTCAGGGATTATAAGGGCAATAATTTTATGCAAACGATAATGAAAGTTTTGGTACTCTAATAAGTTCATTTTCTTGGTTCCTTAAGACAGATACACCTAACCATACATAGCCTATCTGGAGCTGAGCAGCATAAGCATGACATACAGAGCAGACATGAACAGCAGGGTCAAGAATTTAAATACAGCAGCCAAAAAATCAGAGTTCAAAGTGGGTTTGAACTGATTGTACAGAGAGCCTCCAGCAGAAAATGCCTAAGATCTGATAATAAAAAGGCTGAAAACTACTGCTTTAAGAAATTGAATTTAGTTCACAGCTGTCCAATAAGCTAGCATATGAACATATACACATCGCTATTAAAAACGAGGCCTTTCCATTTCACCACAGAGATGCAGACAATATGCTGCCTGCAACAGAACAGGTACCATGGACCAGCTCCGACCAGAGAGAAGCACCCCCCAGCTGCTTTCAAAGGGAGCCATGCTCAAGAACTGCTCTATGGAAGGCAGCTGGAGACCACAGCTCTGTGGGAGCTTGATGACAAGCAAAAGGGACAACAAGCTAAGGAAGAGCAGAAAATGGTGCTCCATTAGCGACCACATTCCTCCATGCTTTCTCTCACATGACAAATGAGTAAGAGACAGCCTCACCCCATCATTCCTAAGGAGATTTGGTTATACATGTCACTGAAGACTCAAGTGAACATTTGTCTCTGTATTAAAAAACTTAAATAAAAATCTACCTGTGGGAGAGGGCCACAAATCTGATATTCCAAGGGAGCAGAATTAATAACAAAACATGTTTTCTTGGTGACAGTGGTAGCACCAAAGAGAACTTCTTAAGTTAACTAATGATGGGGGCAAATATTCCAGGTTCAAGCAACCCGAGAAGAGCCAGTGATTAACTCTTAACAACACCTCTGGGACAAATAATTTTCCTTTCCCCATAACTAATTTATCTTTTGCCAGTGGGGTGCTCTCATACATGCAGGTTTAAGTTTATGGCACCTTAAAGCTTAGCTGTATCGTATTACTTAGTAATTTACAGGACAGGATCATTTATAATTCTGCCTCAAGGCCTCAAAATCCAGTTTAAAACAGAGATCCCTGTAAAGGAAATTACGCTGACCTGGCCAAAGGCCAACCCCAAGGTCGCTACCCAGAGGAACTTTCTTTTCCTCACGCTACCTTAGCAGGACTTCCAATAATGATCCTGAAGACCTGATCTAACATTAGCCATTTAATTGGACAAGCTCGTCATATGACAAAGAACAGAGACCAATGCCAAGAAGTCACTCAAATCAGACACAAACAAGGTCTTGGCCCAACTGTGGAACACCCCAGCACATTACATGCATTTTATAAATACGTGCCTTTGACACAACCGGGCCATCAAGTTATTTCTGTAACTATAAAACAGCCAAATAAGTTAACTAAATCTGTTCTCATACTTCTCTTTCTCACCTTGCTTGTCTGATCTCATTTTGGATTAAACTTTACAGCCTGTATTTGTACAGCACTTCCCAGGTCCTCCTCCCTGCACCTCACTCTGCAGGGTGAAGTACAAAGAATTTGGGAGCAATAACCCTGCTCACAGTCCAAAACAAACTAGACAAACGAAAAACAGATCTGCCCCAGTGAGGTATCCAGGGTCACCCTGGAAGATCCCACAGTCCACTGCATAGGTAAGGCATAGTGCCAACTTGCCCCCATACAATACCACCTCAAACATTTAAAACCCGTTATTCAATACATCCTATATGTTAAAATGTCCATCTCATTTAAAATGGCTGCCTGCCAAAAACATACTATCACAAAGCATCTCACACACCTTTTTGATTCTATTACACAACAGTGAAAACACTTAGGGCTCACAGTGCTTTACAGACTTTTTTTTTTAAAAAAAATCACAGTAAGTGGTGGTTTTGAGATACAGCTGAAGACCATCTCCACTAATCAGTCTAAGTCTGACTTCTCTACTGAGCAGTTTCCTACAATAGCTTTTGCAATACACTGCATTTAATTTTGAGTGATGAGTAGGAGTATTTCACTCAACTTCAATACCACATACTAGCAAGGCATTCAATCATTTTATTTTAACAACAAATTTATTGTTCAGATACTAGAAATTCAAGTCTGGCAAGCTTTTTAATATGCTAAGTATGAGTACGTTTCATAGAAAGTAAAAAGCACGTTTCCCATTCTGCTCAGCATGACAAAGTCCTATCTTCTGAGCAGAAATGGACACCTCTGAAAAGAAAATCCTTGAATTACAGTAAATGGTATCTGAAATCCCATAGCTAACACTGACCAGCAAGGTAAAGAAAGTGAGGTAATTTCTAGACCTCCATTAGATATGGGATACTAATTTTTTCAATCTGCTGTGAAACAGATTTCAGTAACATAATGGAAAGGGGAGAAAATCGCATATTATCATGCATGCAAGAAAAATGTTTGAAATACCTTATTTATCTTCTCTCTCTGAGGAATGAGGATCCTTTTGTACTCCTTGATGATGTGATTCACAGATCAGCGTTCTGGGAATCAAGTCTATGCCCATTTACCAGTGTAATATGATCATTTAGCATAATTAGCATATGATATTTCGACACTGCTATGGACTTGGGCCAGATCTGAAATGTAAATATTTGCCAAATGGTACATCCTAGTGCCCAGTGCTACATAATGGTGTAACTTAAGACACTCTCACTTGATGTGCTTTCTCTTCTGGGGACAGAATTAAGGCTGCTGTGGGAATTCTCACTTTCATAACTTAAGGCAGTTTAAACATTATATATAATGTTACATTAATTTCTGCAGTATCAAATTTTAAAGGGGTGGAAACAAGATGAAAGAGCTCACAATACAGCAGTCATTTCAAGTGCCACAAGGATGAACAGAAAGAAAACTCCTGGAGCAAATAACAACCATTTCAAGCTTCCCCAACTACCTTTTCCCTAGCGTACTCCATCGCCCAAGAGCAGAGCCCAGCTTTCCTAGGACACAGGAATCCACAGAGCACCATTCAGTATGATTCAGAGCATGGCACACATGCAAAAAGTAATCAAAAAAATCACTGCAAGATATAAACACACAGCAGCCTTACAGGAGAGACGTTTAATGCCTAAACCAAGGCTTTTTTTAACTGTCGTAAATTCTACAGCATGAAATGTCATAGGTTATCTTACATACTGTAACATTTTGTCTCACCTACTACAAATACAGATGTTACCTATATCAATGCCTAACACCCCCAACTACCTCTTTGTTCTTTGTCTTGCAACAGAAATACCCAGAAGCTATTCACGTCCAATAGCAAATGTACAGATTTTAAGCTAGTTTTACACCTCTTATTAGTACACCTTATTACTAATTTTTTCTCTCAGAAACATACAGGTCCTACAAGTGAAGTTTTCCACAGCAGAATAACTTGACACTGAAAATGCCTCTCAGTATATGTCTCAGTTCTCCCTTATATAAACAGTATCCCAAGGTCAGTGCATCTTTGCCTTATCCCCAAGACTGAGTCATTGTGTGGCATCACCTGTAATGATCATTTACACAAGAGTAAAGGAAAGCTTTGGCATTTCTTCTTCTTAGCCTCACCTAACATGTTCTTTGCCTTTTCCAGTTGCAGGGAGATTTTTTTCCTTCACAGACCATAATCTCTCGTCACTCATCCCAAAAGGTACAACAGTAGATGTTCTTTGCCTGCAGTTGTCTTTACAAGTTTTATACAAGCAGCACAAAAGTATGCAACAGTCTTTGGCAAGCCAAGTGCGAGAGGGGACTGTTAACTCTCTGCTGTTCCCATTGCTAGGACCTACCAACCTGCACTCCTTGCAGCCTTTGGCAGAACATGTGGCATTCAGCAGAAAGGGGGCTCTCACTTTGACCTTCCCTGAAGGACCAGAAGTTGCTTCCTTTATTATGTCAGAAACGCAATGAAAGGTAGGCAGTGCCACATTTTCCACTCACTTCTTAGCCAAGGCTAAATCCCTGAAGAACGTAGGGAATGTAAAAACACAAAGCAATAGTCTCGCAGCAGCATTAGGACACCAAATATGAGGGTAACAGTGGGTCCCTCCAAGATGAGTCTATTTTTCCAAGCCTGTTTATAAAATTACACTTGCACAAAAGGACAAAACTTACATGGACTAATGAAAGTGCTATCAGTAGGAATGCTGTTTGGTTCTTCCCTGCTTCCTTTCCCTTCAAATGTCAGACAGGTAAGAAAACAGAGGAAGAAGAAAATTTGCATATAATAGAAGCGAATTACCGTCCTCCTCTGTTACATTTCCTTGGGTACCTACAGCAGCACTTGGAGACAACCCCACCAACAACCACGTTACTCTGGACTCACTCAGCATTTGTGGTAAGAAAATAACAGATCACAAGAAGGTTTCATAAGGGCTCAGTATTGGCCCAACACATCTCCCCTTAATGTCAATGCGAGCAGCATTAAAGATCAGATTGACTGACTCCGAGTATCCTTCACAGAGATCTTACTTACTTGAGGTAATTGGATGTACGCCAATGGAAAAGTCGCAGACCAAACCTGGAGAGATGAAGAAGACCAAAGTGAACTTTGTTGCCTTTTGGACCCACCTCCCATCACAAACATAATTATCTCAAGAGGACAGAAAGAAGGGGGTGGGAGGGAGGAACAGGAAAAGTTATGTCAAATCCCACCTGCTTCTGAACAAAAGGAGTAAGTCTGAACACTGGTCTCCAGGGCATAATATACCAATTTCATCTGGACTCAAATTTAAATAATGGCAATAGGCAAAATATTAAAACAGACTCACAGAAAGTAAAGGGAAAAGAGAGATTAAAGGGAAAAGCAAAACTTGTGTGTCAATTAAATCAGAAATACTAGTCAGAAAAAGCCAATGCTTCTTCCCCTTTACATTTAGGTCCCCTATCATCACCGAGACACCTGGTGACCTATTTACAGCAGCTGAACTCTTCTGCACTAGTCCCACTTTCTGACTGGTCTCATCTTGGCTTCTAGTACAACAAACCACGGCTGGAGTGAAAATCACACAAAAACAAACAACATAAAGCACCCCACTTTCTCCAATCCATACCAGTACTTTCAAGGCTGCACCAGCACCACCCCAATGTTAGAAGGGTGCTACAAAAATAGCAAACTGACAAGAGCAAGACCAGGACTGCCTCCAACCATGCGGAGGAGAGACCCAGAACAGGACCATCTCCAGTGTTTAAAAGCCCATCGAAATTATTGCAGCTGCATACAAAAAGTACAAGCTGATTATTAAAAAAAAGTGATTATTCACCAAACTTGGTCAACCAAAATGTTTCCATTATTCCACTGCTGTTGGTGGTTTTCAAATGAATGCTTTCCCTCAGCCTGCCTAACTGTATCAAGTAAGATTCTAAAACACTGTTTCCAGAGTCTAGAAGCCACAAAAAGTACTCAAGCATATCTATGAGAAAAACATTAATTTCTAAATGTTTTCAGATTTCTGATATAAGGCATTTTTTAAAGGTGGATAAGAAACCCAATTTCAGGAATGGTGTTTTCAAAACTAACTATTGCCCCTTTCAGAACAGTAAACATGGAGATAATTAGTTGCCTTCACCTTCAATCTTTATACATCCAGTTTTAAAAATTAATTTACCTCAAATTAGCCACTGCTTTTGTTGCCAAGAGAAGGTCTTATTGATTTCACAGTTCACACAGTCTATTCACTATATGTGCTGGAGCACATGGACACCTCAACATATCATACACATCAGTTCTATACATCTTCCATAAACCTCATAAATCAGGCTCATCACTGATGTCAGGCTCTATGTCAAGCACATGCAGGCAACCAACCAACCAAACTAGCTCCCTAGAGACAGAAGAGACAACAATTTCAGCAACTGAATTAATCATATTGAAGTCAAATGTGGCTTAGCAAAAAATAAAACTAAAACCATAAAAAATTTTCAAGAATTAAATAATCCAAGTTTCCCACAGTTCCACTGCATAGATGTTGGCTAGTTAGTCAAACTGATGCCACACACAGTATGCTGGCAACTACATTTAAAGATGAACTTCATTCATGAAGGATGTAAGCCTGTTAGGAACACAGCATGATCTGCAGAAAGAAATGGTCTGAGCGGAGTCCCTCAAGTGATGTGATCCAATGCCAAGTAGTGGTCCTAGCCACATCAGAGGTACGCTGCTTGGCTTGACATAAGCCAGGTCTATGCAGTAAAATTAAGAAAGGAAAATCAAACACTTGCAAGAAAACTGTTAAGAGGCAAGAGCTCTTGCCATAGACGGAGGCAAATGTGGGTAACAAACTCAAAGAAACAAGAACCTTCTGACAGACCAGAACTGGTGAGATGAAAATTCACGGGCAGATGCAACTGAAGAGCTCAGTTCATGCCCTCCAAGATTCACTACAGGATCAGGTAGGTACAAGGTTGTTGCAATAAATGATGATGCAAGGAACAGGCATTCTGCAAATCCTTCAGAAACTTGCATCTTTCACCATCCACACCATGAGTGTGGAACTGTACTCAACAGCCAGGCAATCTGTCCAATCCACTGTTCACAGCAGAAGAAGGTCAGGAGACAGGGCTGCCTTCTAAACCAGAAGTCCTATAACATGAGGGCTAGCAAAACCTAGAAGAAAATGTGGATCTTTTCTATTCTAGAAAGCTCAGTGATTGGTAGGTACTTATCTCCTGATAACCGTTAGGTACATCACCACGCTTCATCCTCTAAAATAAAGCATACTTGCCTTTCAGTTCCTCAAATCATGTCCCAAGGGCAAGCAAAGTCTGCTTCTGCAAATGGATGCCTTGGACTAATGCCATCAGTACCAGGTAAATACCTACTTTGGCTGTCACTGACAGTTTCGAGTTTGCTGTGGGAATATTTTGTACCTGAAGCATGGGATGCGTGCATTTTATTAATAAAATTAAAACCTATGTCTCTAACCACTTTCAGATCTTTGAAACAGTAACAAGGCTGTCTAGTGATCCAACCAGAAACAGCCTGATAGCTATCTTCTTCTACTGACTTAAGAAGAACGTGGAGCAAAGAACATAACCTCTCAGTGCCTCTTAAAGGAGAGGGATGCCTTAGCACCTTCAAAAAGGGCAAGTGCCTTAAGAAGATTTTGAGAAGTGACTTTCAATTTTAAAAAACAGAGGAATGAAATAGTATTTGCTAAAGCAGGAAGAAAGGTGGAGATTCCTGCACAATGCAACATTTCTCTTTAAAGCTCTTTAAAAAGCAGTTCAGAAAAAACAACTGCATCTCTAAATGACTTGAACTAGTTTTGTTTCTCTTGTTGTGGTTTAAAGTAAAAACAGCTAGGAAGAAATTGACTACAGACAACAAAACAGAATGTGTGGTTCTTTTACCACAGAAGGAACTTCCTCAGCTCTTCAAAGAGGAATTGATGGAGAATAGAATGAGAAGGAAGCGTTGAAGATGGACACTAGACTGCTGGACTTTTTGCTTTCATAAAAGAAAGCAAGATGTCATAGAGATTGCTTCAGGGTCCCTGGAGTAGGAAATTTCAACTGGTACAGTAAGAAAAGGAAAGCATAATACGAAAAAAGAGAAAGAACCTAATGAAGGTGATTTTTTCAGGGAAAACTGACTGCTTTAAAAAAGATGTCTTGAGAAATTATTTTAAGGAAACTAGAATGAAAAGGGGGAAGTTGTGTAACTCTTGGGAGATATTCTGTCGTGACCATCCACCATGAAAGGGTGGGACAACATGGAACTTGGAAAACTGAAAGCCATGTAGATGAATTTACATTGGTGTGGGAACTTAAGACTCTGTTCTTATTTCCTCCTCCTGGTTCTCCCTAGAAGATCCCTTCTCTGCTTCACAGTCCTTCTCACTTTGCCTTCTGTATTTGAAAAAGAGAACACTTCCAAAAAGCTCCTGTTCACAATGAAGTCTCTTCCTCTCTTTCATATCCTTCTACAAATCACTGGTTCCAGCAATTACTTTTACCATGGCTTTCTTATCCTAATCCATGACCACATTCACCTGAAATACTGTCCCAGGTCTTCCCTGGTACCCATCTGAAACAGGAGAAGCTTCACAGTGTAGGATCCAGCCCATCTTCCATCCTGAGTGGTTGTGAGGGGAATAAGTTGGAAATTTTTCCAGAGATGCAGTTCTGCCCCCTTGCTCTTCATCTTTTAAGCACCAAATAGCTCAGCAATAGGTGTTGACACAATTTATATCCTCCTCATAGCTGCCTCTGCTGCTATCGATAGTGTCCCAGGAGCTATGAAACGTAAGAGTCTTGCCTGTCCTGCCACTTTCCCCATTGCTGGGAAACAGATCAGCAAGAGCCTTTTTAACACCCAGAGTAACTGTTACTTGGCAGAACTTTGTGAGACAACGCAGCAGCACTGGAGAGATCCAAATGCTCTGCTGTATGGAAGAGAATCACTTTATTTGTATTTGGAAGGTTTCCTTTACAGGCTTTTAAGCCAGCCATTTAGGTTTTTATGTTACAAGGAGACATGCTCCTGTCTGCTCGTTAGTACAGGTCTCTTGATTGCCAGAGCCATCATCCCATTCCCCTGATGGTATTTTGCCCACATGTATATAAATACATACAAACAATACTCTGCACACTGTCCTCCAGTGGAAACAGCATACTAGACATTCTTAGAATGTTGCTATCAATCCTTCACAACTTCAGCTGCACCTCCTTCAAATGAAGCAAAGTAACAACCTTCATTCGCATAAGGTTACAGTCTTAACATAAAACGCAACGCAAAGCTTATATGGGGATAAGTACACATGTGAGAAATCAAAGAACTGTTCAAAATAAAGCTAGCTGAACATCCTGGGCAGAACCACCTTAGGCTAAACTGTATGCAGTTAGGGGTAAAAAAAACAGCAATAGACACAGAGAAAGGAAAACATGCTTTCAAAAGCATTCTTGAATCATTTAACATTTAGAAATGAGCAAAGCCAAATAGAAAGTCTCCTGGCCTGTGCTCAACATGAGTTTTGAGTACGACTGCAACCACCATAAAACCAGTGTTTGTCAACATAGTGCCATAAGGCACTTGAGGAGACAGCAGTCACTACCAAATTGCAAAAGACCAGGAACACTAGAGGAACACTAGAGTATGCAATGCTGTCTCTCAGGCTTTGCCCCTCTATAGCCATATTCATTCGGAAATTAGTAATGATTACTTAGAGGTTATAGAGAACAGTGCAACCCCTGAATACAGACAGAGCTGCCAGTGAGAAAGTACTACTCATCTACCTTTGTCACAACATTTTTTTTCCTACAAGTCCTTTCCACCAGTGTCCTAAACCCAGGATTCCTTCAACTTCAAGCCCTGCCTCCCTCAATCCTTCAGGATGAATGACTTTAATTAGGAGTGAGCTTGAAGGACACCAAATACAGGAGAGCTCACAGAGCCCTTTGCTCTCTAGGATTTGAGTTGATCCCCATTCCCTAGGACAGTCACAAGATTTTGAGCTAAGTCTCCTTCAAACCTGCTGACTGAGACATTCCAGCTCTCTGTTCAGTGTACCACCTCATCCTTCCTTTTCAGTCCTTCCTCCCAGGGGAAGGACACAGATTTCCTCTCCCTCAACCTACTGCCTGCTCAGGACTCCTGCATTTTCACTTACTCCCCACCGAGCTCCTTCTCCAGTCTAGCCCTGCCTGCTCCCCAAACACACCACATAAGGATAATACAGTTCTTGTGGTCCTATGCCTGCATGATATACTCCAACATACCCTTATTATGAGCATACACAGACCAGTCCAAGCAATTGTAAGTCAGTGAAGATTGTCCACAGCAAAGGCAGCTCTACTTCAA